>NC_073249.2:138407954-138709090 GCF_029289425.2 Pan paniscus
TTCTTGTATAGGCTTGTCTATCTAAAAAGATACATAAATCATATATATTAGCATATATCAGGCATTTATCTGTTCAGCGGAGACCAATTCACAAAAATGCCAATACTCCATGCTTACAAGGTTCTGAAGAGTAGAATAAATATCTATTTAGGGAAAAAATTCTATTGCATTTTGTGCTGTCTTATACATATTATAGAGCTTGGGGGAAGTGGAAACAACCTTCTTCTGGAAACCTTCTTTTTACAAATGCAAGGATGGCCTGGAAATGGACCTAAGGTCCTTATGGAGCCACTTTGTCTAAAATGCTAAAGAAGTGGCTCTCACATTGATCCACATAACTAGAACCAGCTGAAGTCTGGTTTAGCCTATTATGGCCTTCTGACTTGAATTAATTGATCAAATAATTAAACATTTATTAAATTATGCAGCATCCTCTATGTCCCATGTCCTGTGTAGGGGCTTAGGAAACAAGGATGAGGATAAACACCCTTTCCTTGAGAGGCTGAGGAGCATTAAATGTGAAAAAACACCTGCAGAAAAATAAAAATAAAAAAACTATCCTTCCACCCACTGCAAAAAAGAAGAAAAAAGGCAATCAAGTGATTGTTTTGGAGTTGATGCATTACTGGTGATTGAATTTTTATGAGTGTGATGTGTAGCTACAAAAGGCCCAGATACGTAAAAAAAAAAATTCCAATATGAATCTTCCTGAGGCCTAGACTTGGCTTATATCTTCTCTCTGGTTCCTAAATTTTATTTAACAACTTTTTCTCAGCCTGTTGAATTTCCCACATGAAGACCCCTTCAATCCACAGTTCAGGCTGTCAGGAGTCTAATCTTCCTGGAAGACAGTGACAGCCACAAATTCAGGTTGAATCTTTTATTCCCCCCTACACAGACCAATGCCACTGGAAAGAACTATATTTACCTTAACTCGTTGGCAGGGATAGTAGTGAATGTATGTACTCTTTGGACCTTTATTTCCAGGCCCAGAATTGGACTCTCTATATCCAGTTACTCCTCTTTCTAATCTGTTCCTTCCACTCCCATGGTCTTCTTAAAGCATAGATCTGATTGGGTAATTCATAGGGAAATGATCTAGTCCTTAGCTTGGTCTCTGTGCTCTCTACCATTTATCTCTATCCTATCTTTACAGCTTCATCTTCTAGTCCAGCGGCTACTATGGGATACTTGTGTTTTCTAGAAATACTGAACTGAACGCTTTCATGATCTTTGCATTTGCTGTTTCTGTTCCCTTCACTTTTTTTTTTTTTTTTTTGAGACTGGGTCTCACTATGTCATGCAGGCTGGAGTGCAGTGGTATTATCATAGCTCACTGTAACCTCAACTCTTGAGCTCAAGCTATCAGCCTTCCAAGTAACTAGGATTACAAGGCATGTGACACCATGCCCGGTTAATTTAAAATTTTTTTTTTTTTTTTTTTGTGGAGATGATAGGGGTCTCACTATGTTGCTCAGTCTGGCTCAAACTCCTGGCCTCAAGCAATTCTCCTGTCTCAGCCTCCCAAAGTGTTGAGATTATAGGTGTGAGCTACTGTGCCTGGCTTTTTCTTCCTAGACAATTAAATATCTCAGGCTGTTAAAATCCTGCTCATCTTTGAAAACCTGATTTAAATATCACAAATACTCTAGAAGAGCCTTCAGAGTGTCCTTTCTTGGTATTAATAATTTTTGTCTCTGGGCTTTCACAGAACTTTACTAATATCTCCTATAGCACTAAGGTTATAGGCATTAAACTAAATGGTATAAATCACAGTATTTGGCATAATGAAAGAGTTAAATAAATATTAGCTATTCGTTTTACTTACCACATTGTGCCTAAGATAAAATTTCTATATACGTGTAAGTAATGTATCAGTAAGTCCTCCACTGATCTATAAGTTCTTTAAGAATAAGAGAAGATAATAACTTACCCCTTTTAGTGCCTAAAATCTTAGATTTGTGCTTTTTACCTTGAAGAAGCACAGAAAGCACTTGTCGAAACACTGGTTGAATGAATCTGTTACTAGAATTTAGAGAAAGAAATATAGAACAGAGCAGCTTTTCACCCTGATATGTGCTAAGGCATTCTGTTGGGCTTCATATACTTTACCTCATTCAATCCCCACAACTACCCTGTGAAACATATATTGATCTTGCTCTATGAGGAAATTGAGACTCAAGGAATTTAAATAATATACCACAAGTAAGCAACTAGAAAGAATCAAAGCCAGAATTCAAAGCTATTGCATTTCTGACTCCAACTCCTAGGCTCTTGCTCCCATAATATTTTGACACTAAGTGACATCATGTTGTCCCCAAGGGGGCTAGTATGTGGACACCACAATGACTCCTAGCAAATATTACTAATACAGTTCTCAGAGATATTTCAAACGTTTAAAAAAGTCATCATTTCTTCTTCTTCTTTTTTTTTTTTTGAGATGGAGTCTCACTCTTTCGCCCACAAGAGTGCAGTGGTGCCATCTCCTCTCTGCAACCTCCGCCTCCTGGGTTCAAGCGATTCTCCTGCCTCAGCCTCCCAAGTAGCTGGGATTACAGGCATGTGCCACCATGCCTGGCTAATTTTTTTTTTTTTTTTTTTTTGTATTTTTAGTAGAGACAGGGTTTCACCATGTTGGCTAGGCTGGTCTCGAACTGCTGACCTCAGGTGATCCGACTACCTTTGCCTCCCAAAGTGCTGGGATTATAGGCGTGAGCCACCACACCCAGCAAAAAAGTCATCATTTCAATTCAAAGTTAGATTTCTAGTTTGTTTTCGCTTTTTTCCCAAAGGTGTCTCCAGCCCCTTCAAGTTATGCCTTTGGGATGGGCCATAAAACCGCATTACAATTGTAAGTTCGCATGGGAGTAAATAAAACTTTTACACAGTAATATGAATGAGTGTGTTGTCAAGAGGATCCTAGGTGTGTATAAATCCTTTAATTACAATTTCTAGTGCTAATGTTTATCCTTTAATTAGAGGTGTGTAGTAGGCTTCTTTGTGGGGGCAGAGGAGGAAACTGGAACCATATGGTTGCTGCCTCATTTTCATCTGAGCCCTTCCAGGGATTGTAAACCTTAAAATGGCATTGGAACCCAGCACTTTCGAATCTGCTAAGAAAGGTGGAAACAGTAAGTCTTTGTGCAAAGGCTGAATATACATAAGGGAAGTGTAGCCCTAAACCTGTTTGCTCCCACATGTCTTTGCCCCGTTTTGCTTTGACTAATTATATAATCTGCAACATAATAGAACCAAGTGATTTTACCTGTCTTGCTGATTACATGGTTTGGAGTAGCCTTTTGGTATGAGGCAGCTTTTAATTTGCTTTAGATTTGGAACTATAAACAATAGGACTTCCCTGAAAGAGAAAACTATTGAGAAGACCAGAAAGAGAGAGGGGCAGAAAGAAGAGGATTTGATCTTGGTAAGGTAAAAACAGCTCAAGCTCTGGGTAGGAATTTTCATTTGCTACTTACCGACTCTGTGCTTGGCAAGGTTCAAACCTCTCCGAAATTCAGTTTCATCATCTACAAAAGGGGGATAATGACCCCTTCCTTGCCAGGCAATAATGAGATTTAGAGATAATGTGTATGAAGTGCCTGGCATCTTGGAAGCCCATGAAAAATGTCTGATATAGTTATTACAGGTTTTTTTTTTTTTTTTTTTTATTGAAAGGGCTCATCTTTCAGGACTGTAAGCAATCCTGAAAAGAACCAGGATTCAGGACAAATATGATTACTGCTGATGATAACTTTCTTGGTGCCTTTTTCTTATTTCCTTGCCCTTTTCATGTCCCTTGTTTTCCTCTGATTAAATTAATGTTCCAAACTCACCCTTATCAGCATCTTTTTTTTTTTTATACTTGTAGAATAGTCAAAATAAACTGGAGGGGTTGATCAGACCAAATAATTACAAACAGGCTTTGTTTAGAGGTCAAAAATTGCCTCTTCCCTTTTCCCTGACTACTTTCCTCCTTCTGGTCTTTTCTCTCCCTACATGTCAGTAATAAAATGTATTGTTAGACAGATCAACTGATGCATCACCTTGACACTTTGGTGAGTGAAGACATAGATTTGGATAATAGACATACCTGAAATGTTTTCCTGGGGGTGTCCAGTTCTCTTATTTACACAGCAACTGTTATCCCAGAAAACAACTGGTATATACCTCCTCCAAACTAGTACAGTTCTTACAGAAGTGGACTAAGGAAGTATTTTCCTAAGGGATTCATTAGATTTTGATTAACCTCCAATACATTTGTTCTAAACAACATGGAGGATTTCCCTCAAGCCAGGCTGGGGTTGCCAGCTGTGACAGAGATGGACATTTAATTTGTTTGTGGTTGGGTTGTCAAGGCTGGACATTTGTTATTTGAGATTTCTACTTTACTCCTTTCCCCCAAATGTGCTTCTAACAAGAGAAATCTTTAAAATGAAGCAGATTAAAAATCGATGATGTAGAGTGTGTACTGGATTGGTTTCTATTTTATTTTACTTAGGGAAATCATAATTTTGGGGCCAGTGATTAAAATTCCTGGCTATGTAAGGGCAAAGCTCACACCGCTCACAAAACACCCCAGTAATCTCATCCCATTTCTTAGGGAAGATTTAATAGCAGGCCTGTTCAGTGAGGCACATACAAGTTCATTACCTTTATAAAACACTCTACAGGAATTTTACTAGTGTCCAAGGCAGTGCTGTTAATGGTTTCCATCCACACATTTCTATAAAAGAACAAAAGACAGCTTGTGTTAACCTTAATTTCTTGGTCTTTTTTGCTTCCTTGATAATTTTCTAAATTCAAACATTTATACGGAATCTTCCAATCATTTGTATTAGTTAGCAACCTGCTACTATTGCAATATTTCACTGTCCTTGTGGTAAGAGTTGTTGTAAGACTGTATTGTCTAAACTGGAGCGGCTGCCTCATACTTAGCTTCATGTCACATTTCAGCTGAGACACAGGAACAGTTTCTGACTTATGCTGCTGCATACGAGGGTAAACTGAAGTTTATGTTACTCAAATATAATTTCTCAAGGCCAAATTGGGCAGCAGCAATGCTGGGTGTTTGTTTTAGTGTTTTCTCTGGCCTTCAGTTTAGGTCTTTGGTAATCGCATGTCAGATATCAAGTGAAGTATTGCAGTTGAAATTTTCATATACTTTTCAGAAGTTAGACTATGTCTTAATGATCTTTTAAATTTGTGATTTTGGGCTGGGCACTGTGGCTCACGCCAGAACTTTGGGAGGCCGAGGCGGGCGGATCACGAGGTCAGGAGATTGAGACCATCCTGGCTAACATGATGAAACCCCGTCTCCACTAAAAAATACAAAAAAAAAAATTAGCCAGGCGTGGTGGCAGGCGCCTGTAGTCCCAGCTACTCGGGAGGCTGAGGCAGGAGAATGGCGTGAACCCGGGAGGCGGAGCTTGCAGTGAGCCGAGATCGCGCCACTGTACTCCAGCCTGGGCGACAGAGCGAGACTCTGTCTCAAAATAAATAAATAAAACATATAAATAAATAAATTTGTGATTTTGAAACCCTTTTGGTGGACCCAATGTGCTCTGGGACTTAAAATTGTTATTCCCTTTCATTCCCTGCTGCCATGGCTTCTGTCTGCTTTGGTTCTGAGCTCTGTGTTGAGACATTTTAAATTGTAATACTTCTTTTTTAATTTCGGTTCTCAGATTAGGTTGGTCTAGTTAGGATGAAGGTATTATATTAAATCAATACAATTTTGATCTTGTTTTTTTGGCTAAGTCTGTGTGAATACTCACGTAGAATATAAATGACCAGTATTTGACTCCATCACCAATCGAGTGCCCACAGGGTCCATTCGATTTGCACTATGTGCTCTAGGGTCTAAAGAATCCAGTTTGGTTCCAGTTCCAGTCTTCAAGAAGAGGGAAGACTGACCAAGTTAGCAGAAGTGTGAGAAATTATGAGCATGCATCACAAAAAACATCCGTTGACACACTAAAATGAGCACATGAGGTTATTACAGTGACACCTTGTGCATTTGTTTCTTCACAAGCCATTGTTGCTAATGATGTGGTAGAAGGAGCACTGTACCTGGAGAAGGAATATTCTAGCTGTGGCTTTTTCATTAACTTGCTGTGTGAACTTATACAAGTCATTTAATTTTTTAAAAACTGAGGTTAGATATCTGTCAATGAGCAAGTTTTACTGGGTGATTTCAAACGTTCTTTCTAGCTCTAAAAAAAATCCTATGATTCTCATAAAGTTTTATGTGATTGTGACATTTCATTTGGCACCTAATTCTGTACAGATGTCTTAACTCGGAGTATTTTGGTTCTTATAGATTTAATACATGGAATTTATCATTCTATTAATGTACCTTGGAGTGAAAAGCATGTCTGTGTATACAGCTGCTGTCACATTTATAATATGTATTATATCTTTTTAATGTACATCATGAGAAATGCCAGTGGACCTAAATGAAATATTACTATTGTTGCATTCATTTTTATGAACTCTGTCAGGCTAAATGAATTAAATAAGGAACAACATGTGCTACAAAAACTACATTTACCATATACTCAGGTGTCTGTGTACTGCATAAACACAGATATCGAATATGTTTTGGGTTTTCTTTACCAAGAGCCAGAAAGTTTCTAACTTAAAGATAAATTGAAAATCAAATGGACGTTTTGATTTTTAAACATAAGGCTGAGCTATTGTTACAGCACCTATTGTCTTTGGCAGACAGCACAGCTGGGGACTTTGTAGTTCCTTTTGTCCTATACCTGGTGATTGAGCAGGTGAGAGGGAGGTGAGTTGGATGTGAGAGGCACAGATTATAAGAATATGAATAACGGTGGGAATGATGAACTGAGGATCAAGAAACCTGTGGGGACTCCTGAGGGTAGACATACTAGGGATCTTTGATCTCCAGCTCTGCATATATTTCAGAACACTTTACATCTTCCTTCTCTCTGTCCTTTTTTCTGCCAGCTGTCTGGACAACTTCTCATCTTACTTCTCTATAAAGGCATTACGATCTTTTTTGGAAATCTCACTTTAGCCTGAATGTTTCCAGATTTGAATAGTAAATTCGCCCTGGGAACAGTTCTACCTTGACATTTTTGCACATGAAGAATATAAAAGGATTTGGGAGGCAAGGGCTGGAGAATAGGACATGGGCTTCCAATTTGGGAGGAGATACTTAAAGTTCAGGTTAGCAGTTCTTGCTGTAGGCTGTCATTTAAAAAAATGACTTAGGGATGTCGGAATGTTTTTGTTTTGTTTTGCTTTTTAACTTTTTAAAAAATTGCAAAATAATCTACATAGAATAAAGTGCACAAATCTTAAGTGTACAGCTCTGTGATTATACACACACACACTTATACACGCACATTGATATGGTTAGGCTTTGTGTTCCCACCCAAATTTCATCTTGAATTGTAATTCCCATAATCCCCCTAATCCCCAGGTGTCAAGGAAGAGACCAGGTGGAGGTAATTGAATCATGGGGGGCCATCTTCCCCATGCTGTTCTCATGATAGTGAGTGAGTTTTTGATGGTTTTATAGGGTGCTTTTGCCTCTTTGCTCAGCACTTTTCCTTCCTGCCGCCTTGTGAAGAAGCTACCTTGCTTCTCCTTCACCTTCTGCCATGAAGGCCTCATGTTTCCTGAGGCCTCCTCAGCCATGCTGAACTGTCAGTCAGTTAAAGCTCTTTCCTTTATAAATTACCTAGTCTTGGGTAGTTCTTTATAGCAGTATAAAAATGGACTGATACACACATACTCCTTGGAATGACTAATAGATTAAGATTTAGAATACCCTTAGCACCCCAGAAGGCTACTTTGTGACCTTTCCCAGGATATAAACTCATCAATTTGTATTTATTAATGTGTTGCAACATGTTTAGAAGGTTTATTGTTGTTTAATTCATGGACTTCGCCATGAAAAATATACCCTAATAGTGTTATTTTAAGAAACAAACCCCAAGGATCAGAAAACTTATTTGGATAACATTGTAAGCGTGGAGCACTATTTCCAAGGGAAGCTTACCATGTTCTATAGGCATCTTTTCATTGAGGGTCATTGCAAGACACAGTAGAATTCCAGCAGTCTCATTTACAATCACACTCATCCTCAATTGCCATATTTATGGCTTCCTGTGTAATGAGGTGATTTATCATGGTATGTCAGCCATAGAGAGTTCAGTATAAATGAATTTGGTTTCTTAAAAAAAGGTATTTATATCTAAACACTTTTACAATAATCTGACATTACTCTTTAAAGGTAAGCACATATTCTGTGATTTGCATATGAAGAAACCATGCATTACTCTTACTTGACTGACTGTCAGCTTCAGCAGCTGTACCTGGTAGTGCCCAGGTCTGTCATTGTTTCCATGATAGAGCTCATTTTTCAAGGGTTAATAACATAGACCTTAACATTCACTTTGGGTTGAAACTTGGCAACCACTGTGAGTTTATAGCCTTAGGAGCTGATTTTAAACAAAAATGGTTTAAATTGATTTACCCTTTTCAAATTACAGTATGTCAAAATAATAGTACTTTCCATCAGTTCTAATGCTTTACATTTATTTAATGTTAAAATTTGTAAGCTATTATTCCTGGGTGATGATTTGGGGGATGAGAGCTATGGGGCAAGTTAAATGAACATTGGTTTCCATTGAGAGTTCCAAAATAAATTTGCCAACTTTGATTATTTTTCTTTGGTAATATCATTGCTATTCTAAAAGAAGAAATGCTATTGCTCTCACCTTTATTAGAAGAGAGCAGTTGTGGCTGTGAATGCAATTTGAAAAGAATGATAGAAATAAAATGTTGAAAGTCATATTTAGTTGTGTAACATCCTGATCTCACAAAGGATTTCTCTCGACTCAGCACCTCTGAGTGGTATTTGAACTAAGTTAAGCTGGGGTGTGTGTAGTTGTTCATGGTCTTAAGCTTTTCAGTTTTGAAAACTCCACTTAGAAAGAAGAGGATATTTGTATTTCCACCGTAGCACACATTTTTGTTACTTCTTTGAAATGTACATTTTTATTTTATATACATTTATTTAAAATATGAACACTTCCAGCCTCTTTACTGAGTCAACAAAAGTTAAAACCCCACATTCATTTTTCTCCCTTTAAAATTACTTAGATGTCAGCATATTCGTATATTTAATGTACGGGCACATACTAAAGAAAAAAATGCTGCTGGGCTATATCTATACTGAAGCCATCTTCTCAATGAGAGAAGAGCTGGACTAATGAGGACATCATACTGTCAATTTTTAAACTTTGATCAATTTTTGACTGAGAATGATACAGACAGAAATTTGGAGAAAAAGTTCTCACATATATTAGACACAATGAGACTAGGACATCATGTGTCAAAAGCTGCAACTTTGTTCTTGTATCGAACAAAGACAAGGCTGAAGAATAAGAAAAGCTATAAAGTAGTTAGTATTATAGAGCATTCTGTAATAAATTACAGACAGGAGGATGAAGAAATATAGTCTAGATGTAGCAAAGGTACAGAAGGAATAGGATTAGCATTGGAACCAGGCAGTTTTGGGTTAGAATTCTTTTATCACTTATTAGGTCACCTGGGCAACCTTGACACACTAATTTTCCTTGATGATTTTCAGTAAGGTGTGAATAGTGACTGACTTCCAGTGTTTTCATAATAATTAAAATAATGTATGTAAAGTATTTGTCACCTAGCCATTGCTCAGTAAAAGGTGAGTGTTATGATGGTGTAATTGTAAGGATTTAAACAGTGAACTTACATCTAAGACCATACCACCCTGAATGTGCCCGATCTTGTCTAAAAAGTGAACTTACAAGGCATAAAAAGTTTCTGTTGGTTATATTACCTTCTCTTGAGGGATCTCAGAGTGCACTTATATCGAAAGTCTTCTTGGTAGCAGATTTTTCAAAAATCTTCATAATTTCTCTATATGAAACTCACACTCAGGACAAGGACACTTCACCAAAAGTGGCCTATAGAGTGGTTAAGGGGGATAATGCTTCTCAAAGAGGTACCTACGATATCTATACACATGGTGTCTGACCAACCAATCTGATGCTGTCTTAGGGAAAGTTTAAATTCTGGTCATACATAAAATTATAAGGCAGGTAGGAGGTAAAACAGAAAGACATACAGAGAGAAGACAATAAACATCCATGAGCTAGAAAAGAGAATAGAGAAAAGCCATAGTATGGTGATAGTAAATAAATCAATTGTGCCCAAACCAGTAAAGCAGAACCACTATGAACAGTTGGACTACCGTAATGGTAGAACAATTGAGCCATGAATAGATACTTCTGGAGGGGAAACTGTGAGTGGCCATGGAGTGCTCCCCACTGCTCCTGCCCTACTAGAGTTACTGTTGTGTATAGAATGATATTCCAGTGCTCCCTTAGGTCTGGCTCTGTGTTGCTTTTGTGTGATTTCCTGTCTCTTATTTCCCCAGTTATGTTACAACAAACTGCTTTAACTGAGGCAATTTGAGTATGTAATCCATAAAAGGCCAACAAATACACACAGTTTGACTTGTAGATCAAAGTCAAACTAGAGAAAGGACCCCACATATCTTCCCTTGAGTCCATGTGAAGTCATGGATGTGTGAAGCAGAGTGGTATTTGTGAGAAAGTTTGAAGTGTTTCTAGATCATACGACATGAGTTGGGGAGAAGTGAGAGATGAAGCTGGAGAGATCAGTAGGGGCAGAGAGCTCTTTAAGGCAAAGTATGAAACGTGAAGGAGCTTGGAAAATTGTGGAGAGAAGCAACTAAAGGGTTTCTAAGAAGGGGAATGGTATGGTTAGGCCTTTAGGTATATCAGCCTGGTGGTTTTGCAGAAGATCGTTTGAGGGCAGCAAGACCAAATAAAGGCAGACAGATACAGAGGCTGTTAAAGAGACTAGCTTCTGATTACCAGGGCTTTCACTAAGGGAGAAGCAGTAGGGATGGAGAAGAGAGTATGATATTCGATAACATTTTAATTGACTAAGTCAGAAATGCTTGGTTAAGGTAGAGAATGAAGTAGGCAGTCAAGGGTGATTCCTAAGTTTCTGGTTTGAGCGTCTCAGGGGATAGAGGTGATATTAATTTAGAAAGAGGATATAGCAAGAAGAGATGAGTTTGGGAGAAGATGATAAATGCCACTTTGAACATGCTAAGTTTATGATGTCTACGGGACACTTGGGTAGAGTTGTTTAGTGGACAGTTATATATATGAACAGAAAAATCAGGAGAGAAGTCAGTGTTGGAGGTAAAGGACACATCCACTTTTATGTGGTATTTAGAGTCACAAGGATTAAAGAAGTTTTATGAGGGTAAAGGAGGAATAGCATTTAGAAGGTGAAGAAACACCACTGAAGGGGTAGGTAGAGGAAGAGGAGATGATATCAAAAGGGGAGAAGAAATAGTGAGTGGATTGGAGAAAATCAGGAAAGGATGGTTGAATTGAAGTCTAGGTATAATAGAGTTTCATTAAGGAGGAGATAATTATTAACAGAATTCAGTGTAGCTAGTGAAATACAGAAAGATGACTACTGAAATAAGGACAATTCCAGTAGAAAGGAAGGTATAGAGGATACTGCAATGGAGCTGTGAATGAAAATGATGGATGCTGTGTTTTGAAAAGTTTAGCTGGAGATATGGTGGGGTGGGGAGAGAAGCTAGACCATAATTTGGGGCAGATATGTGGCTAAGGGAGATATGGAATCGAGGGAGAATTTTTTTCAATGATGGGAGTAGCTTGAAGATGTTTATATGCTGAAAAGGAGACAGTAGGAGAGAGAGAGAGAGAGAGAGAGAGAGAGAGGCTGGCTTAAGAAGTATGTGAGAGAGGTTCACCTGATTAAATGATGCTCCTAGAGGAAGAAGATGGGTCTTAAACAAAGGAAAACTCACCTTTTTCTCTGAAACTGGAAGAAAAGTGTCAATGTGTGTGGCCATAGATACACGTGTAGGTTGTAGTGGGTACAATGAGATAGAAAGCTGGATGATGGGATCACACCAATGAATTCAATTTTCCCAATGAAGAGGGAAGCAGTATTAACGGCTATGAATGAGAGGGGCAGGGTTGAGCCTCTGTGGGGACTGAAGAAAGTCTGGAACTACCAGTTACTTTCAGGAGTAGAAGAGGATGCTGATTATAAGCAGTTAAAATGCTCTTAGAGCCAGAGGGAAGAGAAATTCAGACACTGTGATTGTATAGTTAGGCCCTTCTACAAGGTTATATGATTTTTTTTCCCATGCTGCCTATAATTAGGCTTATATTTTAAAACTGCACTCAAGTTTTTCATGTGTGGTCATTCAAATAAGAATTTTTGTCTTTGGTTTATTTTAAATGCAATTTTGAAATGAAAGTCAGGGGACCTTCACACCGAGATGGTAGCATTTGGGCTGGGCACTGTGGAGTGATTCTTAATCCTATTTCGTATTTAGTTAGGCTTTTCACCTCATGCCATAGTCTCTTGTGGAGAACATATATTTAGCTTTTAAATAAAGTTCATTCAAACTTGGGGAGGAGATTTTAAGGAATTTATTATCATTTCTTGGGGCACCTTGGGTTATCCAAGAACCAATATCTTTGCTGCAGCTATTGCCACTTGCTTCCTGACAGAAAATATATTTGAGCATTAGCTCAAGCAAAAACAGCTAAAACAAGTGGATTTATGGTCTTTAACACTTGGATGCAACTGATTTGCTAGTTGCATCATCCTCATTATCAGTGTTAACTCCCCAAAAAAGAGAAGTAGTTTTATATACAATAAAGGCTTATCTGAAGCTTTGCGCCCAGCTCCAGCTGAATGCCAAATTTGAGTTTGAAAATGCTAGCAGAAATCTTTTCTTACAATAATTTATCACTTTTATTTTCTCTTTTGCTCCTCCAACTTCTAGCTGGACCTGTGAAGAACTGTCGAAACAGCTGTAGAGGAATTGTGGTGGAGGCAGTAATGGCTCCTTTAGTAGCAGAGAATAGAAAGATCTCGAAAACAAAGCCTATTGTCAGGAGACTTGCACCCATCCTGGCCTACTTCCAAGTGTAAGTGAGGTAACATTTAATTTCTGAAGTGGAGATTTGAACCAAATTGTTAAGCTCTCAAAGTTTAACCAACAAGAGGTGATGATGATGTTTTTAAAAAATTAAATAAAAATGTCTGGTTTTTGGTAATAATTATAACACAACACTTACTCTTCTTAAATTTCTTGTCTTTCATTAAATTTTGCCTTAAATTACCACTCAAAATTTTCATGTGTGACCATTTGGAAGTAGAATTCTTTCTTTGGTGTTAGTGTGCTATAAAATTTTCGTAGTTGCACACATTGCTTTTAGATATTCAGTTTGTTTGATTTGAAAAGTTTACCAAATAATTTGCCTCTAGATTTTGATTAGCTGAAGACTTATCTACATTAGCTTTACAAATAAAGTGGCCAAAGTGTATTGATTATCAGATTGTAAGGAGTTATCTATTGCACAAGGGCCAAACCAAAACAGATAAATGGCTTGTCATATAAACATTTATGAGCCAATGGAATGACAGTCCTCATTTGAAAGCAACTAGTATAAATTTGGCGTATACCACAGTGGGTGTGAAAATTGCAAGGTAAAATAAAACAGATGAGACCATTTAAGTTTGAAATGGAAGAACAGATCACTGGCAACAGCTATTTACTTTCACAGTCACTAAAATAGGGTGTTTTGTTGTGAAAACTATCAATACAGGGTGATGGATACCCTGCTTAAAGTGCCAATATGATGCCATTCTGAACTGCAAAACGATTTCATTACAAGTGTATGGGGAACCTTTAAACATGACATTACGATGCGACTATAATGTAAGATAACAATGGAAAAACAATTTCAGAGTAAGTGTAAGGAGACTATAACCATGCAGTTAGAAGGCCACTGGAATGTGAGATTATAATAGCTCAACATTAAAATGCTGAAAAGGATATGGCCAATTGCTTTTTTTTTTTTTAAACTGGGAATAGCCTAGACAACATTTATACTCATGAATAGTAAAGTCATAGAATGTATTTTAGGGAGGAGGGAAGTTCAGCACCAGTATATCCAGCTCTTATCCCCATTCTGAAGTGTATTCCCATTTTTTTTTTTTCCATTTCTTGAGGTTAAGTTGGAGACAGTTTTTTGTTCGACCTTATCACTCTCCTTCAACCATACCACTTTGAAGCTCTGTTGCAAGTTCAAAAACATTTTCTTTCTGACTCACATCTAGCCCTATGACTTGGCTGCATTAGCCACCTATGGGATATAATTTGAGTTCAACTAGGATGATTTTCTACTGCTCATTTTATCTTTCTGGCTTCCAGTTATCACTGGACCTCAGCTGAAATCTTACCATTAGAAATATATTTCTTTGAGTCTGAAATGATTTTTAAAAATTCTTTGAGAGTACATAATAAAAATTTAAAATTTAACAACACTTAACAATGTATAAAATATAAGTACCTGTTAGAGGGGTAACATACTAAACTTGAACAGTCTAAGAAGCACAGACTTTGTCATCAGACAGACCTGAGTTCATATTTCAGCACTTCTACTTAGTTATGTATAAATATGGGCAGGTCCATACTTTTCTAAGTCTTGAGTTCCTTATCTGCAAAATGGGGCTAATACCAGCACTTAATTCTTAGGGTAATTGTAATATGAAACAGATACCACGTATGAATGCCCTGCACAGTGCCCAGCCAATGTGAGGGGCCTGATAAAAATTCTCTCCTTACAAATATAGAAAGAGATAAGGGATTGGTTCAAGACACTAGAGAGTGGAGTAAAGGAGAGAGAACAGAGCACAGTCACAATGGCAACGTGATTAGGGAGAAGGTTTCTCCCTAAACTTGACTTACAATTTATTTTCGAGCCACTCCAATTCAATTCTAATTAAGCAGCCTCTTAGTCTTGATTATCTAAGGTATGCTTGAGTTTTCTTATCTCTTCCTGTTCTGCATCTTTGGATTATTGTGTTTGTCCACAAGTACTGCCACCTTTAGTACTGCTCTATCTATGATAGTGGGACATTCTGTCCTTGGGAGATGACTTGTGGCCACTGTCTGAGCTGTTCCTCACTGGGCCTCTTTCCTTTAGGCTTCTATCATGCACGGTGCTACCTTAAATAATCTCATCTTGGATCACAACCTGGGGTAGTGATTTTCCAGCTCCTGAGGTTATACAAAAGTGTAAACAGGAATTTTATTATACCACTGAACCAGTTTTAAATCTATTCATCCATATCATACTTAAAGGACCAATTCACTAATAAGACCAAACACAGTTTTGTGAGCATAGAATGCAACATTTTCTCCCCAGATATTTTCTTCTGGTAAGAGCCTTGATTTTAGCTGCGTTATTAGTTTTTGTCTAAAGCCCTCATAGCATTATCAAGCATTCTCATGAAGGAGTTACCTGACTCTAAAAATATATTCTTGTATTGCTCTGGTTTAGTGACCCCATTCACCATATGATTGGTTAATTTCCTTTAAAGTTTTTCTATAGGGATAAGTCACCAAAGAAATAACTCACTCAGAGTGCAAGGCCCCTGTTGAACATACTTTATGGCCCTAGGCACTAGCAGTGCCAGTAATTGAAGGTGATTCATAAATGATTTTTGGAGTAAACTTCATGTAGACTACAAACCAATCCAAATTATTCAAGGCAGTATAATCTGGGTGATATGGAATGCAATGCTGTAACACAACTACTTTGCCTTCAGCCCATAATGAGCACCAACTATGTGAAAGATGTGAAGACAATCATTTTCTCACGTGGAGATTAGATTGGGGAAGAAACATATTTGTTGTGTGTCTCCTGTATGCTAGACTTCGTATGCCTTATTTCATTCACTTACTCTTAAAAACAACCCCAAGAGTCGTTTTGTCATTTTGTCATAAATATGCATTATCATCCATATTTTATAAAGAATGAAAACTAAGAGAGGTTGAGAGACCTGTCTGAGGTTATATATGTGGAGTGTTGAAGCTAGGATTTGAACATGACTGTCCGGTTACAAATCCTCTGCTATTTACACTCTATCACATTGCTGCCCCTTGTGTGAATTCAATTACAATCCACTAGAGGAAAAAATAAAAGAACATAAAGGACTGGATGGCAAAGTAATCTGTGATAAGTGCCATGTGAGTAGAATGAAAAGTACCAAGGGTTTGAAGGAGAAAAAGATTACTTCTGCCTGGGTTCTCTCTTCACTGTGGCATTTATCTTTTTTTTTTTTTTTTCTATCTGCTCTTTGGGGATGCTGCTTTCCCTCACTGGTGTGCTTCTCTGTCTACCAAGCAATAGTCAACACTGACTTCTTAAACTGCCTAAGCCAGTAATTATTGCCTAAAATAAAAAACTGAGTCCCTAGACTGCTTGTTATGTTCCAGATCTCTTCTATTCTCATTTTTCCCCAGAAATGTTTCCCCTGGATGACTCTTATATCTCCACAATGTGTTAAAAGTATACATGTACCCTAGAACTTAAAGTATAATAATAAAAATAAATAAATTTTAAAAAAGTAAAAGAAAAAGAAAAAAGTGTACTTACTCTTTAAGGCTCAAGTCAAATGTACTTTCTGGGAACTCTTCCCCCAGCAGAATTAGTGACAATTTGTCTCTTGTCTCTCAGCACATTGGCTATACAACTATTTGATACGTGTTACCTATTGTTTAGCATGGTGGAGTCATGCTAAGCATCAGGTCAAGTTATGTTTTGTTTTGGGATTTGGACATTTAATGGCACATCTGTCATATTAGTGAGGTGGACCTGATAAGAGTCCATTTAGCTGAGTGATCGAGAAGTGTCTTTTGGGGGCAGGGATGATACTAGGTAACAAGAGAATCCGAAACACATCCTTTGTCTAAAAACCATCATCCTTATGGTAAGAAGGTGGAGTTTCTTTGAAGAGTTCAGCCTTCCTCCTGCCAACATGCAGTTGTGTCTGGGGCAAAAGGTGGTGTGATGTGAAAGAGGATATAACTAAAACATCTGAAAACTATTTTCATATAAACTATGAGATTTTGGGGACAAGAAAATAGCATTGCTAGAAACTGACAGAGTAACGTTGTATGAACATGGTATCATTCTTATGGCATAATACGGCAAGTGCATTGGGACTGTGGAGGTCACAGCCTGGTTTTAGGTCGTCACAGGCTTCAGCACAGTATCTCTGTACCTGAAGTCTGTAGATTTCTGGGGAGGGGTTAGGCTGCATGGCAAAAGGTCCACAATTCCATAAGCACCTGATATATTGTCAATGGGCAAAACAGTGTTTCCTGAATGAATGCACTACTTCCTTTCAAATATATGTAGAGATTCTTACAATGAATAAATATGTTTATTGAAAGGATTACTGAATTTGCTGTCATATGTGTCATTAAGTATTTTTTCAATTAACAGACACTAAAACGTACCTATTTTTGTACAAATGTGGTGAATATGAAACCTTTTAAGGTTAAAAAGGTGTTTCCATACTCACAGAGGATTATTGGTGAGGGGTGGAGTTAGTGACATCTGGTGGTGGCAGCTCCTACTGATTAGCTCCATGAGTACTAGCTCTTCTTTACCATCTAACACACAAACATTGGTGACTGGCATTTAGTAAGTCAATTTGGAATGAATGAATAAGAGAATGAATTAATAGTTTTTGGGTTGAGAAATGTCTACCCCTTCTACTGTTGCATTCTGACCCATTACATAGAATTCCATGTATAGGCCAGTCTCCATGAAAGCAAGAAAAAAGTTAAAAAAAAAAAAAAGAAAAAGTCTACCGCTTTTCATCCAGTTAGTACACAAATACTGTGGTAATTTAAATCCCAATGGTACAGTCATGTGGACCAGAACCAGCCCCTATATTGGCATGTGAACTTATTTCTACCCAGTGAGTCAGTTAAGATGGGAATAATAATTTAATTTAGTGTACTTCACTTGTGACTGTCACAATAAACCCTGATGTATGTATATTAGTTCCAAGAGAAAGATAATCCATGTCATTTGAACTTTCTTTCGCCAACTTTAAAATGTGGTTTGTAAAAAGTTTTGATTGAAAATAGAAAAACTCTGGTGAAATTTTCAAAAGGAGTAAATCATATTCTTGGGATAATTTCAATTAAACCATTTTCTATGAAGATGTGTCAGCTTTGGGTATGTCATGAGCCAGGTCTCTTCATATGCTTTCACACATAGGCCAAAGATTTGCTGCAAACTCTGTGAGTTAGATAAGTCTAGGCAGGTTTTTTCATTTCCCTTCTTCTTTACTTGTGGGACTGTCAACTCTCAGAAAATCTAGTGAGGCCCTAATTTATAAACATTCAATGTATCCTCATACTATTGAAGCATCATGGGAGGGGATATTAAGAGGAAGTAGAATCATGAAATTCAAAGAGAATTCCAAATGGTTCAAGATGAAAGGGAGCTTAGAGGTCATCATAGTCCAATCTGTTCATTTTACTGATGTAGCCGAAAATGTGAAGTGACTGGTACAACATTAAGTTTCTAGTTAGTTGTAGAGTTGGGCCACCAAGACTTTTCCCATTTCAAAATCTCTACTTGCTCTGGTCCCCATTAAAAAAAAAATTAATGTGGATTTTGGCTCTGATGTCACCTCTTCCAACATTGGATGACTTAATAACTCTCTGTACCACTGTTCTCCATTTGCCACTCTTTAGAGACTCTTTCTACCGGTGACAGGAAGCTGACCTTTAAGGAAAGCAGCAGAAAGCTTCATGGCCTTCTGGCTTCTGGTTGGGTTTGATCAAAGGGAGACTTGGCAGGGTACTCTCAGAGGAGAGAGAGATCAGTGCATTTATGACCCTCCACGCCCAGACTGCAAGTCATTGGTGGCTGTGTTTGATACTGAAAACCAGAGTTCTTGTTGGAAGATCTTTCCTTTAGCTATAGTTTTTTCTTTGTGTTCTGGTAACTGCTCCTTTCCCTCTCTACTGAGGCCTACGGGTAGTAGTGACCTTCCACTTTTACTAGTTCTAAGGTGTTTTGCTTTCCCTTACTCGTTTACCTTAATACTGTCCACACATTTTACAAAGTCCCTTTATTAAACTCTCATCAATTACCTCATTGAGTATAAAATCTGTTTCCTGCTCAAACACCAATTGATATACTCCATCCTCTGTCACCTTAATTTTTTCCTTCATAGCACAAATTACAAGCATACTCAGCTTTTAAAAATGTGTTTACTTATTTATTACCTGGCATTCCTGACCAGAATGTGTTTCCATGGCTTAGCGCAGTGCCTGACACATGGTAGATACTCAGTACATGTTTGTTAACTGAATGGTTCCAGACATACAAAGTTGTACTTCAAAATTCTTTCTATACATCACAATGAGAATAACTCTGTAGAACTTTTAAGGGATGAATCTGCCTAAAGGGAAATTTTAATTCATTTCAACGTCAAATATAAACTGTATAGGCTTTTGTGGGTTAGTAGTTGCTATTTAATATATTGTTTCTATGGTAAAATGTACTCCAGATCAACCCATTTTTTCCCATTAGATTATAGTTTCATGAAGGCAGGAAACAGTTGTATCTTCTCCATGGTTGTATGTTGAAAGCTTTGCACACTGCCTGGCACAGAGGTAAGTTCTTCTTTGTGCTGAAGACCAAGCTAAATACTAGTGACTTGGAGATGTATGAGGCAGGATCTCTCTCTTTGAGTGGCTCATAGTCTTACGGAAGATATTGACACACAAACAAGAATGGCAATGTAAGGCAATAGGTGATACAATGGAGATTATGGGAAAGTGTTTTGGCCTTATAGGGAAAGGAGAGAAGCCAGGGAACTCTTGACAGACGATCTGGGTGGAGGGGGTGTGGTGTGGTCTTCCAGGACTTTCCTTTTCTGAAACAGCTTATTCAGGGGTGTAAGTTCAAAACTAACAGATTCTAAAATAAAATTTTTATCACCCAGTCCATTTAGAGCTGAGTATTTCATGTAAAACAGAACTTTCCTACTTGTTGACATAGGCTTTCTATTTTCCTTCTTTTATCCTTTTATTCGGGAAAAAAAAGTAAAAGAAGTAAAAATGACTTTTGAATCTGGATTTTCTGAGTGTTGATCATGTCAAAAGACAGTAAAATCTGTTGAAAAGATGATAAACTGATTATCCAAGTGTACTCTTTTAAAGCATCATGAAACTTAGCTGAAATTGACTGCAAGAAAAAAAGGAAAGAAAAACTTGTTATATTCCCCACCAGAGGGAGACAATTTTTTTCCTTTTGACTTTCAAAACCTAAATTCTGATTAATGCAGATTTGAAGAGTACAATACAAGGTTTACTGGGGCTGATTAATACCCAGGGGGAAAAAACAAACTTACAGTCTAATTTGTTTACTTTTGTCTTTTAATATCAAATTATTTTCGAGATCTAAATTCTGTTCTGCCAGCACAGTAAATGCTACTTAACATGCATGGAACTTTAAGAGCTACTTGTTATTTCAGTGTCGACTTTATCTCTAATTATATTAGTATGGATTCAGATAGGACACTGATAATATAACAACATGGAATAATTTAGCATTAATTATTTTTTATAGTAAGACATTTACAAATCAACCCTAAACTAAGAGAGACAAGGGGTATGGTGCTGGTGGAGGAGAAAGTGATAACAATGTCTCTTTCTATTGGCAAGACTGTAGATATTGGAATAAACTGAAACCAAGTCTGCCAATTTTCAATATGCCGCAACTCTATAAAATTTAAGAAAGAAATTAGCTTACAGTAGTTGCTAATTTAGGAAAAATGGTACATGAGCAATAGTTCCTTTCTATGACATATCTGTACTTAGTATAATTAAACATTTTATCAAAAATATAGAAAATTGTCTAGAGATTTATAGTGTAAGACCTACTGTACTTAAAAAAAGTCCAATTTCATGCCCAATTTAATAGATACAGTGTTAGATCTACATGTCCAGTGTAATTACTTGGACATTTCATTCTTCTCTATGGTTCTTTTTAGAAACCAGTTCAGATCTGACCTTGTGTAAATGCTTTTTAAATTACTCTGAATCATTTTACAAATCCAATTAGTGCACAGTCAAATCGCCTCAGCTCACCTCATTTGACACAGGGTGCTGCTGAAGTAGCTTTACTGCTTATTATGATTCCTATTTACTTATTCTTTGTCATTTTCAGAATATGTACAACAAAAATATGGAATAATTCTCAGAAACTCACATTTAAACATGGGATAATGTGGAGGCATCAGGTAAAATATTTGTCTGGTTAGGAGCATGAGTTTCTTGTCATAATTCAGTGGCGGTAAATGGATGCTTTGGAAAAGCACGAAGTGTCACTTAAGTTTCACTTGCCTGAGGTATCATTTAATCAGCAAGCGCAGTTAATAATTTTGCTTTTCTATTTGTCAAGCTCTCAATATTTTTTCAATATGAAGTCTGCTCCAGTGTACTTTACATGACACTTTATAATTAGTGGTACTTGAGAATTTGGCAGTTTTAAAAATTCATACAACATTCTTAGTTACAATTTATAAACGATTTTAAAGTATAATTAACATTCATCTTTACAAGTTATATGCAAACAAATATGCAAATTTAGAAATAAATATGCAAACATATAAAATGTTTTTGAATTAAGTAGTCCTTAACATTTTTAATGAAATCAATATTTTATTCATATTTTGCACACAATTTTGAGTACTTACTGATTTGGGGGGGTCTACAGCGTATATGCTTTTTCGTATTGTAACCTCTAACTACCAGCAACAGGAAGGAAATGAAAATGAAATTTTTTTTTCTTTTTTGGAGATGAAAATCAAAGGCTAATTTAGTAGACAAATCCAGTAGGTGCTGTTGAGTGGATTATTGATGCAATTAAAATGGTCTTTTGCTCCTTGAACTGTTAACCTTATAAGGAACTTCTGCTTTCTTAGATGACACAAAACTCTTGCGGATCTCAAGAAGACAAAGTGGAGGGCATCAACAAACTGCCCCCTACTTTCTTGTGTGGCTATAAAGGCCAACACACTAAGTTGGTAGCTGTGGATTTTTAACATATTAAAGTCTGAAAGCAGAAGAAAGCACAGTTCAGTATAAAATGAACAAATAATTATTGGGAAAATGCACCTTAGATGGAGAAGTCGCTATGCAAGAGTACCGATTCAAAGTTTAGTTATTATGATTTTAAAAACAATCTCTTCTAAAAAGTTAACTGATTCAAGATCTTAGTTCACTCATTCAACAAAAACTCATCTTTTTAGGCTCGGTTTCCGTTCTTCCTCTGCAAGGAAGATTTCTCACTAGCAGAGTCTTCTGTCTCTGAAATCATGTTGCATTGTAAGTTAACTAGGCAATGATTTCTATGTGCCCACCATGGGCAAGGAATACATTCATTGCTGGCAGGGGTACAAAGAAATATCAGAAATAATTAACTAGCATCACACAGTTTAGCTGTAAAATGTTCTCCGATTTTTACAGGTATGCATGCTTTATTATCACTTTCAAATGACAAAATTCTTGAGGGAAAAACTTCATTTATACAAGGGATAATGAGAAGAATTTGTTTTTTGAGTGGCATCTCTGATGAATTAGTAGTTGCTCACTGGTATGCTCTTTAAAGAATGATTCTGAGGCTGTGGCATTAGCAGTACCAGCATTGCCATGTTTTTGTTATTCCTGCTCAACTTACAATCTTTTTAAAAGAAATAGCATTTCTTTTACTAGAGAATGAGGGCTTCATGATCCATTTAATTTCTCCATTGTAACTGCTAGAAATTCAGCAGAGTTTTGATATAAATTTCTTCTTCTCTTTTGTTGCTTGACTTTTTTTCTTTTATTTTGTATGTCATGTTACTGTACTACAGTTTGTTTTTGACAGCTGGTTGCTTTAAGTCTTTTTGAAAGAAACAAATCATTGCATATACTTACTTCTTCCTATAAGTTTTATCGTGCTTAGCATAGGTCCAGGACCCTAAGGAGGCATAGAATAAATGCACTTTGCATGGAGAACACTGAACTTGATGCTATGGAGGTCCCATATGGTAGGTGCACAACGATGCATGAATGAGTAAGTGAATGAATGAATGAGTTCAGAGGGAATTTAAACCATGAGAAAAATCATGATGGTTTGTGACTTATCAAGGAAAGCATCTGATGAATCTTTTAAGGCTGATGCCTTAAAAAAGGCATAGAATGATGATTGGAAGAGGAGGAAATGGCTTAGACGAGAATAGAGGTTTAGCAAGAAGAATTTAAAAGGACAGGAGCCATCATGTAATAATATTTGACTCCTCTCCATGGGCCTATTTGCTTGTGTGGAATGTAAAATTTCAGGGAACAGAAATTTTTAAACATTAATTTGGAACACATTAGTGTGGCCTTCCACAGAGTATGCCAGAGTGTTTTTAGGTTGTTTGAAGATGAAGATGATCCTCTTACCTACATTATTTCAAGTTCAAAAATTAAAAATTATAGGGCATGATAATTTCAACTTTTAGATTTAGGGTGAAATAATTCATTTAGATGCATCACAAATTAATCTTCCCTCATAGAATCAGAATAAGCAATTGAAATTCTGTTTTGCAACAAGCTGCTCCATAATGTCTGTGGGGACTAGTTTTGTTTATTTGCTGCTATATGATAGTCTTAGGTAAACAACATACAGCTATATCTATGTGCATCTGGGTAGGCTTAAACATTTTTATTATGCAACTTAAAAATGAAAAAGCCAAATCTGCTGCACTTAACGAAACAGCTAAATCCCATTCAATGTAAAACAAACCCCTACCACCTTCTTGTCAAGTAACCTTGGCCTTTAAAGACCATCCCCACACAATCAGTCCCTTCCATGTGCCTTTCATTCTTCCCATAATCTAGGATTTTTTTCCTCGACGTTTTGTTTCTCTGGGCTGAATTTCATCTCAGTTGATTGCCCAATTCACTTTTCATTCACTCATAATTGTTTTTTGAATTGTCTCAAATTCTCAAATGGATTATGACAATTTGAAAATTAACAATGGCGCCTTAATTGCATGGGGCTGTGTGATCCACAAAACTCTGTTGGCTGACGTTTTTACCCCCACCTGTAATTTTTTTTTTTAAACCAAATGTGAAAAGGTAGAAACACATATAAGCATAAAACACACGTGGTTGTGATTTACAAAAATTGTTGACTTTCCAGTATTTGGAAATTAACCACAGACACTTGCAAAACCATTTTACAATAGAAATTATTTTAAAAATTCAATTGGATTTTCTTTCTCTCAAACTTAGCTTCTTTTGTGGAAGCAGCAACATATGCAAGCAGGGCAGCATTTTCTGGATGTGTATGGAAATTAAGATTCAGGAAAAATAATCATTATTCTTTAATTATGTAACTTTGGCTGGGCTCTCAATGCAGCTTGGCAATCCTCTCACTTGTCCCCGAAGGACTTCCTCTAGAATTCCTCTTGAGGCAGCTGTTTGAAACCTTTAAACTCATGCCATTCTACTCATGCCCCTCACTCTCAGCCTTTACCCTTACTTCATAATTTACAGAGACTATAGCAGCTCCAAGCTATCTCCTTGGACTTTCTTCGCTTCCACCTACAGACTCGCCTACAGAAGCACACCTGTTTTTGTTTTTGTTTTTCTTTGAGATGGAGTTTTGCTCTTGTTGCCCAGGCTGGAGTACAATGGCGCGATCTTGGCTCCACCTCCCTGGTTCAAGCGAATCTCCTGCCTGAGCCTCCCGAATAGATGGGATTATAGGCATGTGCCAACATGCCCGGTTAATTTTTGTATTTTTAGTAGAGATGGTGTTTCACCATGTTGGCCAGGCTGGTCTTGAACTCCTGACCTCAAGTGATCTGCCAGCCTCAGCCTCCCAAAGTGCTGGGATTACAGGTGTGAGCCACTGTGCCTGGCCAAGAAGCACACATCTTTTAATATTTCTTCTTCAGTCTTAAAGTAAGAGGGTTTTTCTTTCATCCCAGTATTAACTTTTTGGGTTCATTGGATTCTATCTCCTCTGACTTCCTCCCTAGATGTAAATTTTTTTCTTTCTCTTGTCTCTGATTCCCTCTCTTCAGCCTACAGACATGATCAAATCTAATCTTCCCCATCTCCTACGGCTTTAACCTCCTCCCAACTCTCATCTTATCTACCTTGGCCGTTTGTGTGCAGCCAGCCCTCTTTTACTTACCATCTTCCTCCCCGCTCACCATGCACTGGGAGTTAGTAAAAGAAGGCCACACCTATTCCAGGTAATCACCTAGGAGCTCATGTCCTGTCTTTTTCTTTTCTCTTCTAGCTCATATTCTTTGTTCTCTATTGCTTGGTTTTTCACCCTGCCTTCAGAGAGCTGTTTCTGGATACTCAATTTTTGGGTTTATGGTTTCCTTGATTGTAGCTTTCACATACTCCTCACTTAAACTATGTCTCAACCTTAGTTTTTGGGCCAAAGTTTGGCCCTTTCTGCCAGGAGATGGAGTGTTAGACATTTTTCTGAACTATGAAGCCTTTTAAAGTTGTGCTTTGAGTATGCTTTCTGTTCTCTACAAAAGCACTGTCTGTTTCCTCAGCTCCCACTCACTTCTTATCCAATTGAAGCTGGTCTTGCTAAGATGACTAGTAAGTCCTCTTTGACCCCTACAAGCAAGATGACTTCCTAATGCTAGATCCAATAGCCCCTTGGCCAACACTAGGCCAAGTGGCCCATTTCCAATTTTCAATATTGTCTCATCTTTTAACACTATCAACTTCTTCTGACTTTTTGATATTTTCCAACTGTTGGCTTCCAGCACACTTATCAGTATGCATATTTTTACTGATTATCTACTACTCCGATTCTTGAGATACAAAGGGGAGTGGAACACGGTCTCTGCCTGCACAGATATTACAATGTAGGGTAGAAGAAAGACAAGTAAATAGGCAAATACAATTCATGATGTAAAGTCTACACATGGAAAATACTCACTCCTATGCTTGTGGGGGTCAAAGAGGACTTACTTCTAGACAGAAGCTTGAGGGATGATTAGGAACAGTCTAGGTCATGTGGGGCCAAGGGTGAGAGTTCCAGGAAGAAGGAGCAATTCTACCAAAATTCAAAGGAGAGAGGACAGGAATGTTCAGATAACTTCAAGGAGTTCAGTGTGATTGGAGCACAGGGGTTAGGGTGTGTATTGTAAGAAATGGGCTGGACAGGAGGCAGGGAGCAGGTCATGGAAGGCCACATAAGCCATTTTTAAAGAGTTTGGAAATTGTATAAAGGCAATGAGAAACTACTGAAAAATGTTAATATTATACAGAGGAGTAATATCATCACAGTCATATTCTGGAAATATCACTCTGGTTGCTGCGATAATGAATTTGGTGATGGTAAGAGTGGTGGCAGGAAGTTGGGTTAAAAGGCTGTGGCAGAAATCTAGGCAGGATGGCCTTGGTCTGATCCCATAGAGTGGTAATATGGATATATAGAGGTAAAAATAAGTGGTGGGTTTTAGTGACATGAAAGAACAATAATGGAAAAGATTTGGTAATGGATTGAGCTATCCCTTTCAATTATCTTCAGTTCCTTTCTATCCCATCGTGGCACACTTACCCATAAAAATAATAGCATTTCTAACATTTCATGTTATTTTTCTGTTATAGTATAGGGTCTATAACTAGGACTCTATTTGATTAATCTCTATCTCCATTGCTCAGCTTGATGTTTTGTGGATAACAGATAAACAATCAAGGCTGGTTGACTGAGTGACTCAACTTCCCTGGGTAATGTTTGATATTAATTTTTAGCATATACCTCTGTCGGATTATCTTCCCCACCCCTCTCACCCTTCCATTCATTATAGAACCATAAAGAATGCTTCCCAGTTTGAACATTAAAAAAATACCCTGCAAGTAAAAATTTATTCTTATGTTTAAACTCTTTATAAATATTTATTTTTAATGATGTGAAGCCAGATACTCTATCATTCCCTTTATTAGCTTTCTATTGCTGCTGTAAAAATTACCACAAACTTAGAGGCTTAAAGCAACACAAATTTATTATTTCACAGTTTCTACAGATCAAAAGTCCAGGATGGCTTGACTGGGTTCTATGTTCAGTGTATCACAAAGCTGAAATCAAGGTATTGGCTGAGCTAGCCTCTTATATGGAAGCTCTGGGAAGATTCCATTCTAAGGTTGTTTGGTTGTTGGCAAAATTTAGTTCCTTGCAGTTGTAGGATGGAAGTCCCTCTGTCCTTGCTGGCTGTCAACTGGGGGCTGCTGTTAGCTGCTAAAGACCACTCAAATTTCTCTTCACCTGGCCTCCTCCCTCTTCAAACCAGCCATGGCAAGTCTGGTTTTGATTCTCTTAGATTTCACCCTTTGACTATGTTCTCAGATTTTTAGGACTCATATGATTACATTGGGACCACTGGCATAATCCAGGGTGATCTCCTAATTTTAGGGCCAACTGATTAGCAACCTAAATTACATCTACAAAGCTCCTTTTGCCATGTGATGTAATATATTTATGGGCGTGATATTTTGTCATATTCACAGTCTGGAGATTAGAATGGGACATTTTAGAAATTCTATTTAATACATTCCTATTTTAAATTGGGAAAAGTTATATAACAAATTAGACACCACTATAATGTCATATTGTAAATTAATCAGTAGTGTTGGGCATAACTTTTTCCAGAAAGTGTCCTATAATTTTATCTTATATCTTTCATTTGTTACTTACTGAAGTTTTAGATTTGTTTTTTAACCTTTCCACCCTTCTACCCAAACCTACTATGTTGAATGGGGAAAGGATCAGTCTTCAGTAGCCAAGATGCCCAGATAATAATGTCCCAATGGTGCAAAATATACGTATATAATTTTGTGACCAGAAACAATTATAGAGACAGATTTTTAGCTCTGAGGAAGGAGAGAGGAGGCAGTGTGAACCTGTTGTAATCATACCAAGCACTTATGATTTCTGATCCCGAGGAATGGAGAATCAAAACTTTTCATTTTGGATAATCAAAATTCCTTGATAGCCCCCATATTCAGATATGACTTTTTATTTATTTAATACATATTTAATGAGCATCTGTCAGATTCTCAGATACTATTCTGTGCACTAGGAATAGGATGTTGGATAAGGCATGCCAGGTTCCTGTCTTCTTGGAACTTCTTGTTGCTGTGTACTTTGGCAGACAAAGGAGTAAAATGGCAAAAAGAGGAGAGATGGGGGTGGTGATCTCTTCTCGTATGAACCAAATGCTCTTCTCATATGCTCAGAGAGCTTCAGATACCAATTTTTCTCTTTTCCTGAAAGGCAGCTGATATAGTTTGGATGTTTGCCCCTCCATATCTCCTGTTGAAATGTAATCCCTAAGGTTGGAGGTGGAGCAGATCATGGGGCAGAGGTTTGGATCACGGGGCAGATCCCTAATGAATGGCTCAAGGCCATCCCTTTGGTAATGAGCGAATTCATGCAAAAGCCATTTGTTTAAAAGAGCCTGGCCCCCTCCTCTCTCTCTCTCTTGCTCCTTCTCTTGCCATGCGATGTGTCTGCTCCCCTTTCACCTTCTGCCATGACTGTAAGCTTCCTGAGGCCAGAAGCTGAGCAGATGCTCATGCCACACCTGTAAACCCTATAGAACCATGAGCCAATTAAAGGTCTTTATAAATTGCTCAGCCTCAGGTATTTCTTTATAGCAATGCAAGAACGGCCTAACACAGCAGCCTTGGAAGGCTGAAGGAGATACTCCACAGGAGAGATGGCCTTGACCAATATGACTCAGCAGGAGTGTAGGACATAGAGACAGACAGAGTTGGAAAAATACTCTAATTAAACATTAGTGAGTTTTCTTTTTTCAAAAAGTTTAGCATAAGGAAAAAAAATGCCTAAAGAAAAAGTTTCAAGGATGACTTTAAAAATTCAACTCACAAAGTACCAGTTTGTTGTGTAGGATATTGGGAACATTTGGTGATACAAGAAATAGTTAACAGTTCCTTGCTTTTGTATTATCACCTTGTTTGGTGTACTGAGGCCCTGATGAGTTCCCAAAGAATATCAGGATGTGAATACAAATTGCCAATCTTGTAAAATCAGTTTACCAGTCAAATAAAAAAAAATCCGGACTTGTCTTTCTTTCATACAATGCTCAGAACACCAATGCCATTGAGCTTGTTTGAGAATAAAGATGAGGAAATTGTCAGTCATTAGGTATAGCACTAGCAAATGAGAACAATATTTGAGAGACCATTTATTACCAATTTCAATTCAGCTTCATTTGTGGATACAAACATATTGTGAGTATTTATCCATTTCTTCTTATTTTTTAGAGAAACAAAAACAGAAACGAAGATATCCATGATACCTAATGTTACAAGAAGAAAGCACTTGTAATCACAAGGGTACTGAGAAAAGGTAACAGACACATTTATATTTGTGGAACCAGGAATCTTTCTGATGACTTTCAGAAAGGGTGGACATACAAATAAAAATCAACCTTCTTCTTGGTGAGGATTTGACCCTGGTTCCATATTAACCCAAGAGCTGATAAGCACAAACCTGGAGTCCAGTTTTTATGCAAATATAACAACTCTGCTTATACCTTGAATTACTTGTATGAAACGGGGAAAATTTTTTACTCTCTCTGAACCCATAATTTAAAAAAATCTGTATGACTTGGATAATAAACCCACTTCCTAGAATTTTTATGAATATGAAATATTGTGGGAACTACCTAGTATGTTATGGAGCACATGGTTTGTGTTTAATATGTGGGAGCTAGTATTGCTATTATTGTTGTTGTTATAAACAATAGCACTTCTATCTACATAATTCTCAAACTTTCCCCCTGAAGCTCAAGATACTTTAGTACATTAATTATTATTAACTTCATTGCACAGATTGAGAAACTGGGAAAAAATATGCAAGCCGCAGAGTGGAGAAAGAAAATTCCAGGTGTCCATATTCCTTGTCATGTAATTTGCCACTGTAATTAGATCTACGTGATGATGACCTTTAGGGGACTGCCTCAGAGTGCTGAATTGTTCAATTCATTAGAGTGGCACCATCAAAATGACCTGATAATGTTAGCACAATTGTCCTTGTACCAAGCAGAAGAGTCCTTTCATTCCTTTTCTTCCCGTAGTTCCAGGGCTACACAAGCCCAGCAAAAAGCAGAAGCAGTGAATGAACAATTATTTGGGATGATGCTAGTGGCTGATGTCTCAGAGGAGGCAAGCACCCTTTCTCAGACAACCCAGTTTCTTGACTCTCAGCCTTCTTTGGTTTAACTTTGGATTGTTAACCCTTTACTGCCTGAAACTTTGTTTAACTCCCTGTGCCTTTGGAGTATGAAGTTCCCAGTATATCATCTGCATTGATTTTGGTTCCTGTTTCACAAGCTGTGCATCACAGACCTTTATCTTGCAATTATCCATGGTCCGGATGACCAACTTCAGCCTTAAAACCAGGAGCAGACTTTTCCAATCAACTTTTGCAAATTCAAGGGGAAAGAAAGAAAAGAACCATGTAGGCTCTTGGATGTTACTTCTCTTAGGGAAAAAGGAAGGATATAGCTTGATATTTTTACTGCGGTCTCCCCAGACCTTCCACTCATCATGCTGCCAACATCATTATTAATCTGTACCTTCTCTGGAATTTTATGGGCATGTTGAATTCATTGTCATCTCCAGAAAAGAGCAAAGCATGGTGTGGACAATTTAAAACCACATTCAGTTGCTTTATTTTGGCCAAAATTTAAACATTTTTGTTCTTTATTTTTTTTTTTAGCTTGTTAAGCCGTTTGCAGAACTACTGCTATAGATTAAACCTGACAGGTCTAAGCACATAGTATAACTGTGTGATGCACACATGTGTGTATTCCCTTCCCTACACACACACACACACACACACACACATTCCATCAGCATGTCAGATTTATGGAATTTGAAATGTTTCTTTCTCTAGAGAATGGTATAACATTTACATAAAATATCAGCTTACATTTTGTGAAATTTGACAAATTACTCATAAATCTCTCTTTCTCCCTTAATCTGTTCTTGACATGTCCCCAAAAGTTTTGAGATGGCCTTAGTGATACATCTTATACTCATGTCAAGTATTTTGTTGACATCAATAGGAGTTTTACTCATGTAAAAAGCCCTGGATTGGGTTACCAGACACATGAAGCAGACAAGAAGCATTCAAAAGTTGCCAGTGAATAAGAAGTGTCAAATAAGTGTCCACCACAGAGCAAATATCCCTGGGTATCCATTAACTTCAATAAACAGAACATATTTGGCAGTGTGCTGTTTGACATGGATTTACAAAGGAGTTTGCCAAATCATTTTTTTCTTTCTCTCTGTGAAATGTCAGTGAAAGAAAAAATAGGGGAATGGTGGTCCCATTACTGGATAATTTCTATAATATTGTATAAGAAAGATAAGTTATTTGATATTCAAGATATGTATAGTGCACAGAGGCACCAATTTGGTGGGGAATTGATGACTCTTTCACCAATCTTCTAAGCACTGGCTTTTACAAAGCCAGTCCTATGACTTACGGCCCCATTCTGAGTAAAACACATAGTTCAATATCTCTTGACTGGTATCTTAAAAAATTGTTTAAAACAAATGTTCTTCTATTTCTGTTTTAGCATTTATTTTTGTTTGCACATGACTAAGGCTGTTTCTTTTTGGTAAATTTAATTTGCTATAGTCTGGACCCCAACACTGAAAGAATGCATCCTCTGAGATAGGGCTGCCAACTATGGCAAGTAGCATTGCAAAGTATATAAATTTGCTCTATATACTTTTCAGACTTCTCGGATGCAGTCACTGACATTTGGCCTGATCTAGGAAACCCTGGGGATTGGAAAAACACAAAGCATACTACTGTACTGACATGCAAAATGTCTTATAATCTGTCTTTATCTTTCATGGCTGCAGTGGTCTGGATAAATTAGACCAAATTGGGCTAAACACTGTCCTTGGCTACACTCACGTAGCTGTTTTCAACGGCTAATAGGAGCTGTGTGTGCACATCCAAGGACAGGATTTGGCCCCCTTTGTCTTTGCACAAGCAGTTGCTTTAGTTGATATGATCATTCCTGAATGACTGTTTTATAAGCAGTATTTTTGCCCAGTTTAAATCTTTTTTCACTTTATTCTTCATAGTCAAGACATTTATGAATATGGAAACATGTAACCTAAAATCTTCGGTTTCTGGAAAAATAAAAATCTCCCTAATAAAACCTGTGAAAATTGCAAATGAACTGGGAAAGAGGTAAAGCAAGTCATATAAACGTTGGCAAAAACACAAGTAACACTGAGAAAACGTGTTAACACTCATTAATGGTTAACAATCTGATTAAAATTTTTACAGCACATTGATCCTTGGCCTTTCAAAAGGGAATCTGTCATTAAATAATATTTTCAAGGAAAATACATGTCACCAAATACATTTATTTATTCAGATGCAAAAAAGCTGAAATAAACTCTCAATGTAACTCCACCCTCTTCCCTCAGAAAATTATTACATAAATCTCACTATTTTCCAGAGGATCAGCCTTTTAAAATAGAAGAGAACCAGTCTGACAGAAAAGTTTTTATTACTGAAAATTGCAACCTTGGCTTATCTTTGAATTTTCTTCTAGAAAACAATAAATACAATCAGCACCTTAAGGTTTTGGAAGGGACTTCTTGCATAAATCAATACATGATACAAATAAAAAGGAAGACACTATAATTTCCTGACTTTTTGAGGCACATGCAAGAATTAGCTCATTTCCTTTGTGCTTTGAGCAAATCTTATTCATAGCTCCTTATTGCCCATTTGCTGAAGATGATCAATTTAAGAATGTATTTAATTATACATTGGAACAGGGACTTTCAAAAGTTCATAAGTATGTACATTATCCATGCCAATATATAAATAATTGCAAGTTAAATATTTTCACTTTTTGTGGCATCATAATCCTTTATATAATAATTTAAGCAAAATAATCCCACTGAGTTCTTTGGTCAATAATTTGTCTAAGATAGTGGACTTTTTTTTTTACTACCTGCCAATGTGAACAGGTTCCAGGTATTTGAGATCTGTCATATCTTTGCTTGAAACATTTTGAATACCAACTCCAAAAACTCGACATTAATAAAACATTAAAGTTCCAACTTATGCCCATAAAAGTCAAGAAATACAGAGTTAAGGTCGACCCAGGTCTCTTAACTCTGTTCTCCTGCATGCATGCATGGGTGATGGGGCAGTCTTCCTGCATAATCTGAAAATGTAATTGAATTAGTGTATAAAGTATTTACATACCCTGCAGTAGAGAGCCCCACACACTATATTATCCACATCCCCTCTCAGGGCCCTCATTTTAACTCCTCACTGCAGTGTTCCTGCGAGGCTTCCTCAAACATTCAGAAATTGGACTTGCAAATACAATTTCCTTTCTTTTATGAGGCTTCAAGATGAGTGATGCACACTCAGCTTTCCTAGTTGCTTTCAGCTCCTGGCCAGGCAGATAGAGTTTGGGTAACATTCTTCCTTTTGGTTAATATCCTCAGGGTTTGCTAGGTATTAGACAATGTCATTCTGTGGCTAAGGATTATTTTATGCTCTAATTCAACCAGATGCAGGACTGCTTGCCATCTTAATATGAAAATTAAAAACATCAGATTGAATTTAGAAACATAGTCGTATAGCAGACTTTGGCTTCAGGTAGGTCTGTGTTCCCATTGGGTCCTTACTCTGCCACATACGTTAGTTAAGCTTTCCAAATCGCTGTTTTTTTCCTCTGTAAGATAGGGATAATAATCATCCTCAAGATTTTTTTTGATTCAATGAGAGTGTGAGACTTTAAAGAGAAATTTGTATAAAGTGCTTGGTATATAGTAAGCACGTAATAAATGTTTGCTGTTATTATTAGCACTCATTTTGGTAGGAAATAATAACATATTGCTTCAATTCATTTTTTTTCTTTCAGCTGTCATAGAAAATGGGACAGGGGCCTTCAGTAGAATTTGAATGTTCAGAAATGTTAAAAATGAATTTGAACAGTAACCATAAAAAGAATGCTCATCCTCATCCATAGTTCAAGAAATGTGCAGAAATATCATTTTTCATCATTCAGATTGGCAAAGATGAAAAAGAATGGTAATATCCAGTGCTGAGTATGAAAAAATAGGCTTTCTCATACACTGTTATAGTACTAGTGAAGTAGTGTGCCATTTTAAAAGGCAGTCTGGCAATGAGTATAAAAATTTAAAACATGCATCTTGACTCAGCAATTCTACTCTTAGAAATTTATCTTAAGAAAATAATCAAGTAAGTGTTCAAGAATAGTCATGAAAGTCCTACAGAAAGTTGGAAAGAGCTTAAATGTTAATATGGGACTGTTAAAATAAACTGTAGTGCAATCAGATAATGGAACACTATAAAACCATTAAAAATGAATGATTTTTACATGTGTGATAGGTTGAATTGAGTAGTCATAAATTGTAGGGCAGACACTTGAAATGGTTCCTGTTTTTTTTGTTTGTTTTTTGTTTTTGTTTTTGTTTTTACCTTAATAACTGTTGCCACTGCTCTATGTAGAATGCTCTTTCTTTCTGAGAAGTGGGTTTCCTTAACCATATCTCAGTCTTTTTGCAGAACTTTAGAGTCACTTTTGGTTATTTAAATAGTTTGATTTAGTTTATTGAGACCCAGGGCCAGCTTCATGGGTGTGTGATCTGTGCAGAGTTGCAAAGAGCCCTGTGCTCAGAAGGGCCCCATGCTTGGTTTAATGATTGATTGTCACTATCTTGAAATTCTTAAGAATTTTATCTTTAAAGTCATGTTTTGTAAGTGTAGTCTGATGGGACAATGGCACATGTGCATGAGCCGAGAAGATACATGCAATATGCATGTCTGCCATTCTTTGCCACCCCATTTGCACATAGCATTTTCGATGTCCGTGGGCACAGAATTCCCATGGACCCACGATGCGTGGGAGGCCAAAGTGAATAAAAGGTAAGGGAGTTCCATCTATTATTCAGCAAATGGGGTCCCTGACAGCCCCAAGAGGCCACTTTGTTCACTCAAACCAGAACTTGCTTTGAATAAGAAAGAAGACAACGATATTCTAAGAGACAAGAATGTTCAAGAAACCCTATCATATTCTTTCATACTTGTTGTACTTCTGTGTATTTGGCAAGCACTTATGCTGAAAACGATGACAAAGAAGTAAAGGGTAAGAAAGGCAACATATAATTACTTTTTCTTTAAATCTTACTTTACTCATCAGTAAGCTGAAGGTAGGAAGCGTTGTAGAAGATGCACATACCAGAAAGTGAAATGAAAACAGTCGAGTTCTGCTACGACTGAAATACATGTGCATGCATGAACTACAAAATATCAACTGTAATTGTAGTGATTCCACATATGAATTAAAAGGTTCATATTTGGATTTAAAAACAACATAATGATGAATGGTAAAGTTCATGCTAATAAGTCAAATTTAGATTTTTTCTTTACATTACATAACAAAAAAATACCATGGTAAGTTGAAGAAGAGGCTGCAGAAAGATGGAAAGAGCTTTATATTTTAGTAGACTTAGCATCTTTTTTTTTTTTTTTTTACTGCCTTTTGAACAAGAAGCCCCATATTTTCCTTTTGCACTGGGCCCCACAGATTATGTAGCTGGCCCTGATGCCAAAGATGAAAGAAGAAAATGTATTGGGGACATTTGATGTTTTTGCTTATCGGCATTCATTCACCCTTCCTTTACTAGTCCCTGATTTTCTGCAGGCTTCCCCTATGAGTCAGTTTTTTAGAAAGGAGTTGACTTGACAGCTGGCTCTACGGGTGCCGTGAGACTCAAACCTGGCCAATCAGAATATTTCATTTTCCTGGTCATATTGATTGGTTAGAACCATGTTTGGTCTATACAAATCATAAGACTTGTATAAGAATTAGCAGGAAGGGATTCTCTGCCTTTTGTTGCTGGAATGTAATTCAAAGGGCTGTGAGCCTGGAGCTGCTGGAGGTTACCATGTGGAGTCTGAGAATGGCCCAGGTGAGAGATGGATAGAAACCAAGTCCTGGTGATACCATTTGAGTCTGGATCAACCTATGCCTGAAGTTAGCTAGATGTACACCTGGAGTTAGTTATGTGAGATCTTTTATGTTCAAGCTAGTTTGAGTTAGATTTTGTCACTTGAAACAAAATAAGTCTGATGCAGCATGCTATATGCTCTCATTAAGGTTTGTGTAGAACAGATATCTCCAAAAGTACATGCAAAATGGCTAAGAGTGAATATCCTGGTCAGGGAAGATTATGAAAAGGACTTTCATTTATTGCTTTGTACTGTTTTCTGGTGTTAGATTTCATAAAGCAGATATTTATTACTCTAAATCCAGCAAAAGCAATAAACATGTTTCTAACTTGGGGGAAAATCAGTGATGCTTAATCTTTAAAAAAAATTTTATTGTGGTAAAAATACATAATATGAAATTTATGATCTTAACTATTTTTAAGTATATAGTTCAGTGGTATTAAGTATGTTCACATTTTGCAAAACAGCATGATACTTAATCTTAATGTAATAATTTCCCAGATGGACACAAAACTGATGTCTTAAAGTAGATGCTTACTAGAATTGTTTAGTAATGGGAGCCAGTATTCTGATGCCACCTTTTTTACAGAATGACATGGGCATGCAGAATAGCCCTGGAGTCATAATACAGGCCTTTCACCAGCAATTTCACTGGTTGGTGCCATGTAATTATACTGCAGAATACAGCAAATAGAAGATTAATGAGTTTGGCCTTACTAACCACCTAAAGGTGAAAAATTTAATTCTCAAAGTAGGCAATCTTTCGTCTTACCGTGTTCTAATGCATGTATATGTGAATAGAAGAAGAAAATTTGGGTTCACAGCAGTATCAAAAATAGGGCATTGAGAACACAGAAAAGTAGTAAAATCAGTCTAAGGTTAGAGCAACCTCACGGAAAGCATTCAAAGAACCTTGCAGAGCACATTTTCACTAGTCCAGGGTCCTGCTTGATGAAATGGCTGTACCATTTCCTTGAAGATAATCTAGTGTCAGTGTTTTATGTGCGTCACTGTGCTTAGGGTTCGAGCAGACACCAGCAATGTCAGGAGGGGCTGGGGGCCAGGATATTGTTCTGTCAGCCCTCCACCCAGAGATGTGTTGGGTCACTCTCAACCTGGTACCCAGTGGGCTGGTCTCTAGCACAGGATCCCATAAACTTGCTAACCCTTGTGTCCATGATCTCAGCTGTCCTTCACTTCCCTGCCTAGATACTCCTCTTCCCCTGAACAGAAAACATGCATAGTCATCTTCTCCAGCTGATTGTTTAATACAGGCCAATTTGTTTTCAGTGTTCTCACAATGAGGTTTTGAATGGACTGTTTCAATCTGACACTTTTTTTTGATGTGTATGTATAGAAGCAAAACTGTTGTTATTTATTTATATTCACTAGATCAGATGGTTTCTTGGAAACTCGCTCAGACAGGGTGAAACCTGAGGACACTGGCTGACGTTGAGAGGACAGGGGTGAAGAGGGATCCCCATGAGGCACCAGGAGCAAAGAGTGAGGGTCTGGGACTCTGGAACACAACCTTTGCCACTGCACCATTTCACTAGGGCAGACCTTTGGGATGGATGTGGGTTGTTACAGCACTGGGAGGGGGCAAACACGATTCAGTTATCTCTAAGTTGTTATCGTTGTTGTTCTTGTTATTAAAGTAATGTGGGCATCAAGTAAAATGTTCAGCTGGAACAAAAGAGAATCCAGTGAAAGTAGTTCTCCTTCTCACTTCTACTCCTCCTCTTCTGTCCCCAGAGGGCACCACCCCTGGCTTGTGCATTCTTCAAGATAGCTTGTGCCCAGTTCAATGCCCTGTGTTGTTCTTCACTTTGGTTTTACTTCGGCTTTGACCTATTAAGTAAGGGCCTGAACTGAAATTAGAGGATGACGCTCAGCTCTGCATTTTAGCATTCTTTCCTTAGAAAAAGTAATGACTAAAGAAGCATATGCAAGAGCTCGAAAGCTGTCACTCTGAGTACGTTAACTCCTGTACCTGTTTTTCACACTTTCTGTGCCATAAAGCTGAGCAGGTGACTGGTACATTCTCTCTTTGTGCAGTATGTGATATTACCAATTCACTGAAAAACAAACTTCAAACTGCTAAAAAAAAAAAAAGCTAGCTTTTAATCATCTTGAGATACAAGTTGCAAGGAGGAAGCCTGACATTGCTCATCAATGAGATCAGTAAGCTGTGAAGACACGTGGCCAGATATGTCTGGTCATTAATGTATACAGTATGATCAGATGTCCTCATAATTGTTATTATTACAGGATCATAAAACTTTATAGTAACGGCAAAAGCAAGGTACCTTTGTTTGAAAGGTTAGCCAAAAAAATGAACTGAGCTCATCAATAAAACAGATGCAAGAAGATAAGCATTTATAAGGAATTCTTATGAAAATAAATAAGCAAAGACTTTTTCAATAATGTTCACATTTAAATTAGGAAGTAGGGAAATGAGGTCTTAGTGGATTACTTTAGATTGAATTAAATATTGAAATAAATAATAGTAATGTGGTTCTAATATCTGTAATTAACCAGGCTAGCAATATAGAGTGGCTTTCTCAGATAACACTGTGTATTTGGCTAAATTTCCATGATTTATATTTTACAAATTTAAGCAATGGGAACACATGTAATTCTAAAGTGAAGAATTTAAGTTTTCTACACAAAGCAATAACAATGCATTTTCCTTTAAAAAAAAAAAGTGTGTCTGTCCACACATGCTCTACACGCTTTGCCCAGAGATAATCAGGAAGAGTAGTTTCAAAAGGATCTTTTTCTTGCTCTAGTGTCAGATCTTAAAATAAGATTTAAGGGCTGGAAAGTCTGATTGAGGGGGACTGAGATGTGATTTCTAGTAGTACCGCTTACCAGAGCATGGAGAACAGAAAATGCTGTTTCTGTGTGTTGGAGGTTAGACGTTTCTGGACAGACATATTTTAATTCAGTCTCTTCTTTTGAAATCAAATATATGCTGTAGCTACCTTGAGATGTGCAGTTGCTTATTACAGTTAATGGATTGTTCATCCTCTTTGTCCTTGAGATAATCCTAAGTATGTGCATAAAACTGAGCTCATGCTGCCCATAAAAACCAATCAGCCCAGAGTTGGTCCACAAGGTGTTGAACATTCACTAGAGCAGATGGGAAAGATAATGTTTAATAAAGAGTTAGAGGATTAGGTGGTACGAAACAAGCTAAGAGAAAGGGATAATTTCATTTCAGGTGAACCTCTGTGACATTTCTTGTACCCAAAGATAGATTAAAATGATCCCAGAGCTATGACTTTTGGCTACTTTTTTCCCAGTGCTGGCCCTGCATACATAGTCAGCTTTTGACTCTGAAGGCATCATCACCTGAATCTGTGAATAACTCAAAAGATAGTTTCTCAGGTTTATGAAGATGTATGAAGTGAGTCATTCGCAAATGAATATACATATGAGGAAATGACAGAATTCTGCTAAATATGTTTATATTTGAACAACTGATTCATCTGAGCGTGATTTAGAATGGGATGTGCCTAAGTTTATATAAATGACAGTTAAAAAGATAACTGTCACAATGTTTACTGATGAGGTTTCCATTTCTCTTAACGTTTAGAAGTTAAATGAAAAATGGATTGTGGATTATAGCCTGAGCAGATTTGAGCCTAAATGTAATATAACAGCTTGTGGCAAATGGAGGTAGCAGGAGAGTAGAGCCAACTAGCCAAAAATCTCCTGGAAAGGTAAGGTTAGGAGGCCTTTGAAGGCTTAAGTACAACCTCATTTATTTTTCATCATGTTCACTTAATTAAATGTAAGCTGGGGAGGTGGATTGAAGTAGCTGTTTGTGACATGCTGGTCTGGGTTCTGGCATTCATTCAGAGGGTCACGGGTTCAAGTGGTAGCCATGGACCTCAGAAAGCATTTCAGCGTGTGACCTGCTGAGGGGCTGGAACATCCAGGGGTTGAGCACATCACTGCTCCTGCTTTGCTTTTGGTACTGGAACCTGAGCCACGCTCTTTGGTATTATTCTGTTTAGTTCACTGTAAAAGTGGCGAGACACTTCTCATTTTAGCTTCTTGCGGTCTCAGCTCTAATAGCCTAGAGGAAGTTGCCAAACAAATGTAACCTCTCCTGTTGGCCCAGCTACTCTACCTGTGTTTGCGGCAGGGCTGGCCATTTGGCAGTGCACTTATTTTCTGCAGAAATGTGCTATGGGAGGTGTTAAGCTGAATTGGGGGATATTTCAAACCATTCCTTAAATAATAGAATTGAAATGTTTTGCGGCTGAAGTGGCCTGGGATGGAAACTTCTGAGCCAAAAGTTAGATCCTGGTTTTACTTGAAGATGTAATGGAGCCCTGGGGTATATGGTTTTCAGGCTTTCTCTATTTGTTAATTTTGGAAATGGACTTTTCACAGTTTTACTTCCCTTTTGTGTTAAGTCTTTGGTTTTTGCTTCTACATGCAACTGTGGATAGAAAACTCAGGATTGTTCTTTTACCTTGATTCTAGTCAATAGGCCTGGAGGCAAAGCAACAATGATATGGCCATTAAGAACCAAAAATAAAGGTTAGTTTTATAATATAACCAGTGTCCTTAACATAGTAACAAACATAAAAGAGCAGGATCCATTTGCCTCCCTGTCCTCTGAACCCTTTGCCTCGGTTCTGCTTTCTGGAGCTGCAAATATACATATATTCTCTCTTAAGTTAGAATTTCAAAATATTAAAGAAAAACTTCTCATTTTTTTCCCTAACTTTTCTCATTTCCAGGTGAAACTGAAATCACTCATTCATTCAAAAAGTGTTTACTGAGTAGCTTCAAAGAGCAAATATTAGGTTAGATGCAGTGGGTGATGTAAGGATGATTCAGACAACTATTTCTCATGGACTTTGCTTACTGAGCCATCAACACATGGCCACCTTTTTCTAGATGAAGTATCCCATCATTTGATTCTGGATTGAGAACTCTTTGAGAGCAGAGACCATGGCTTCACCTGAGTATCCCCAGAGCCTGACATCAGACAAGTAAGTGGATGCTCAATAAATGTTTTCTGACTTTTCTCCGTTATTCTAAAAATGAGGCCCCTAGGTCTGATATTGGTTTTATTCCATTAACTTGATCAGCACTGAGCACAGTGGAGGCATCATAATGCTTGACTGGATGTGACACAGTGTGTGGGCTCAGAATACCTCTGTGCACATGGACTGCTGTAAGACTGTTTCATAGGTTATTTCATTTAAACTGCCTGGCAATCTTGAGAGGCAGATACTGTTATGGCCAGTTTTCAGATGAGAAAACAGAGGGAGACAAGGGAGTTAAGCTGATTCAAAGCATAGGTATTCTCTAATTTTATATTTGGGCCTTTTTTTCATAAGGACCCTAGCTCCGGTTATCTATCATTTTTCTAATTTTGTGCCTGTGCGTTTGATCCCAATGTAGACCTATACTTTTATCCTCACTAAATTATATTTTGTAACTTTGGTCCTATACTTCTAGCCTCTTGTGTCCTTCAGCAATCTTAATACAGTCATTTTGCCATCTTAGATATTCCTCTCCCTTTGTGCACTTGTTACTAATTAGCTAAGCTTATTATTTTACATATGCAGATGGTATAAAGGTGGAGAGCTGTGTCACCCATGAAAAACCTTACTCCAGGATGACACTGATCTGCCTTGGGTACATTCGTTCAGTTTTCTACCATTTAGTCTACATTTTTACATCTTGACCATAAAGATAACATGAAAACCTTTGCAAAATTAAAGCATATTTTGTTTAAATCAGGCTTTTTAAAATATGGGTATGCAACCCACAAAATATACATATAACACTTAGTCTTCCACATAATAAACATATAACACCTAGTTTTTTATTTGCCAACCCAGAGAATATGACAGTCCATTTTATATTTTAATCTGTATACTAATGAATAGTGTTTTTGAAAAACTATATTCACAGGTGTAACTTTTATTATCCTTTTTCATCTTTTCATATTTTTCCTTCCCTTCCTGCCTCAACATATCTCTAGGTACTGTATGTTTTAAAATTTGGAGGAAAGGTGTATTTAAGAGGCAATGAAAACCTTGATGCAGATTATATTTTCCCAACAGAAACACTTTTTCATTTCAATGTATGCACGCAAAACTTTAAAAGCCTGATTTAAAAATGTATGATGCAACTCTATCATGTGGAGGATGTTACTTAGGAGCTGAATTACAGGATTTGCCTCTCTTTTTCTCTGGCCTTGGGCAATCTAGTCTAATTACAGTCACTTGCCTTTCATTCTGTTTAGTGTTTTTCAGCTATGCATGAAAAAGTTAATCAAAAAATAAAATGAAAACTGTGATGGCTAATGGAAGTCCAATAGATTTCTACACCAGCCTGTCTTTGGGGATGAACACCAAAATGTTACCTTCAAAGCATCAGTAGATGTACTGGGCCTATTGGTCTCTACTTCTCTTAAAGAAAAAGATTCCTTTAATTTTAGAATTTTTCAAAAGTAGAAAATGAAAAGAAAATTGAGGCTTTTCCTATCTTCATTTATTTCTTACCTATAATCGTTGGGAGGTTGTATAACCATAGGAGACACTACACCAATAATCTCAGGGATGGGTTATACTTCTCTTTAGAGCAGTTAGAGGAAGGCAATTTACCACCCCTCTTTGTCCTCTAGTGTGCTTTGGAAGGACATAGTGTTAAGGGAATTGCTGATTCCTGGCCTATCTTCTATCTGGATGCCTTGACTAGACTGTAGATCCAAATGCCAACTACTAGAACCAACCCTGGCTGTAGTTTTGTGCATGTTTTTCCTGAAGGGCTGAGATGTTGTCTTAGTTCATTTCAAATTCCTTTTTTGACAACCCTACTGCAAACCAAAAACAATGTGCTGAAATTTGTACTTTTAGTAAATATTATTAATTAACCTTGATAAAAATCACCGAGTTGTTTCTTTGTTCTTTGGGAGAAGGAAAAGGTATGGAAGAGGGATGGAAGATGGAAGAGCCCTGAAATCACCTGGAAGGGTTGGTGGCAGTGGGAATGGTAGTAGTGGCAGAGGTATGGAGCACAAAAACAAAGTGTTATCAATGCAAATTTGTGGCGTATTTAGCTGAGGCTGTCAGACAAAAGATTTCTGGATGGTGCATGTCAATTGCTCCTGTGGCTGAAACAACCCCATCTTTCTCAGTTATTTAAAGTGAGTGATGTTGAGAAGCAACATATGCTTCTTTTCCTTCATGCAGAGCAATGAAATTTGGAAATACGTGCTGAGAGAGAAGCATAGTTTTCCATTGCAATTTATCTCTAAGAAAGGACCACTTTCTGGGATAGTGATAATGGTTGCTAAAACCTCATTGAGAAAAATAACTTAATTGCCCAAATTTGGGCTTAGAACATGCTGCAGCTGGCTCAGTAGAGTGGCAAGGGACCATCAGTCTGCTTTGGAGGAAGTGTCATGTTTGAGAATCATGTGGATGCAACCTTCCTTTACTGATAATTGGATCTCACCAAAGAGTCGTAAGGACTTTCAGAGTAGTATGTACTATTCACACAACGTGGCATTTTAAGTCTCAGAAGTTTTTTTTCCCCCTTTTTGTTTTAAAGCTATTTAAACTTATTTTCTTAACAAATTTAATAACATTAAAAGTATGTTAGAGTCTATTGAGGAACTCTGTGAATACTTGATCAATAACAGCAATGTGACTAAAGTTGTGCATACTTATGTTTTCTGTAAGCAAATGAAAGCCAGTTAATTCAACATGTAATACTCCTATTTTAACTTCCTGGGTGAGACAAATTTGGTATTCCAAATTTCAGCCAGCAGCTGGCTCAATAATTGGAAAGCCAATTTACCAAAAGTTTCAGCTTTGATTGTTTCAAGGTCATTGATAGGACATATGAAGTAATCAGATATGCTAGGCCTCACAGAACAACTAACAGTCTTGAGTAAAAGACAGAGTCTGGAGCTGTTGAGCGGGTGAGAAAAGAGAGGTATTTTTCATATCAGATCCAGTGAATTGCCCAGTACTCCACTGAGATCCCTTTGTGTATTATTGTGAAATTTTGGCCACATGAAATTAGAATAATGCTAATTACAAAATCAGCAGTGTGCTGTTATGAAAAGATCATTAACTCAGGAAATCAGGAGATCTGAGTCTTAGTCCCAGCTAATAATCCTTAATCATTATCTTAATTTCTGAGCAATTACTATGTTACTCTTTGTTAGGTATCTTTGTTTACATTTTCTCTAGCCTGTGCAATAATGCAGCCAAGAATATAGTATTACCCCACATTCAAGTTGGAGAAACAATTTCAGAGAGATCAGGTGACCCTCCCGCATTCACCAAGCTAGTAAATAGCAAAATTAAAATGCAGACTCTCGACTGTGTCTTGAGGCTCCATCTCTGCAAAATGCTCCATATTCTTTTCTGTATTGGCTGTTCCTCCTTCTTGGAATACCTTCTTTGCTCATCTCAGTCTGTGCAGCTTTTAGTCATCCTTCATGCTTGTCTCAAGTCTAGCATTCTTAGGGAGGCTTCCAGGAGTGCTCCCAGCTTCTAGTCTCTCCCCAGTGTAACTTCTCACCCTTCTTACTGCGCTGCTCATGTGGCACCTGCCGACCTAACTGGCCTAATCCCTGTAGCCTTTGGGACTTCCTTCTATTGTGAGTAGTATTTTGAGTGTGACCTCTCTCTCTCTCTCTCATTTATACATTTGTAAGACATTTGGAAAAAAAGTTAAATTATAGGAAAGTACTATGTAAACTACTACCCCCAAATGACGCAATTTACCATTAAAAAAATTGGCTTTAAGTATTTTTCTTATATAAATAATTAGTTCCCTACTGATCAAATTGAAGTCTACTTTATACACTTTCCAATTCCACTTGCCTCCTGCCTCCCGTGCGGCAACAACTAATTTGAATTTGGTGCCTAACCTTCAAGTCTATGTTTTTCATTTTTTGTTATATATTCTCATATTTGTGATACAAAATGACATTTTGTAAGAAAACAGTGTAAATACTGCATTTGCATTTTGAAAACTTGTTTTTTACTCAATTTTTATAAAAGTAATATCGATACATTTAAATCTAATTTATTCATTTAAATTCATTTTAAGTGCTGTGTAGTATTCCATTTCATGAACATAAATATCTTATTTATCTAGTCCCCTTTTTATGGACATTCAGGTTTGTATATGAAACTTTTTTCACTGTATTGGTTTCCCCTTTACTATTAGACACTAAGTTCTCTGATTGAGAGACTGTGGGTTATGTTTCTTTGTTGTTAGAACTATGCCTGCATTTCAATAGGCATTTAATAAATGTATGCTGGGTGAACTGATGAAGCTAACTGGGGAAATGAAGGTCTTCAACTTTCAGAAGATGAACATGATTAGCAGCAGGTAGAGGTTGACTTCAAGAATGTTAGTTAAGAGTTCTTTCTTAGGTTTATGGAGATGGGAAAGTAGGATAATAAAAAGCTCTTTGAAATGATACTGAGATGAGTATGGTCAAGCTAGTAAAATTTTTTGTCAGCTAATCATTTTTGTAAAATTCTAGTAATAGGAAATATGTAAAATAATTAAACTGAGCAAAAATACTTATAAACGTGCTTAAGTGCATTTGGCGGGCTACTACCGATTTATGGCTGGACAGCAAAAAGTCTATATTTATTTCTAACTAGGCCATCTCCATAATTCACCTTGGAGAGATTTAATTACCCTTGAATATTTGACCTTCAATGTGTCAACATAAAGATTTCCTCAACATGGCTTCATGGAGATATGGCAGCTGTGTTTGACAGAGATAACATTTTTCTTTAGAAATGTTAAGGGCTATGGTTTACTTCCTTAGTTTCAAGTCATCCCTTCTGACCTATTGCATTTTTTTGTTACTTTCTGAGTGTTGTCCAGAGGGAACTCACCCAATAATTAGGAGAGAGACGTGAGGTCAGGAGTTAGGGGTTGTTGCAAGGAAGAAATGAATTTATACTTGTGAATCCTTAGGATAATGTCTGGCACATAGAGCTCAATAACTGTTAGGTATTACTCTTCTCATTTACATGTCTTATAGCAGAAATGTGAGGTAGTTATTTTATGGGCTTTATTGTAAATCACCCAGGATGGGTCTAGAGCTGTTTATATCTCTTCAACCCAAGGTATGTTTTGTTTTGAGGTTCTGATGGGTGAAAGGTCAAGGGTTTCCACAATGGAGAGACATGAACTCCAAAGACAATCTCTCCGTCAGGAATGATCAAAAAGCAGCAGCAGAATTGGGCATTGATTGGATAATTAAAGTGAGGCTTTACACATTTCATATGTAGCTTCTCATGTTGTTGGTTGTAATCTGATAGCTAGAGGACCATGCCCCATTCATCCATTTGCTTATTGATTTATTAATCCATTTAAGAAATATTAAGCACTTATAAGGTGCCTGGGACAGTTCCCAGGTACTTGGAAGACATCCATGAACAAACAAAGAAAAAAAGATTCCTGCCCTCCTGTGGCTTACATTCTAGCATGAGGAGACAGAAAATAAGCAATAAATATAACAGGTAAGTTATGTAGAACATTTGAAGATGATAACTGCTATAGGACAAAAGGGTAAATCAGGGTCACAGGGATGAGGAATGCTTGGGGGGCAGTTTGCAGATTAAATAGGATGGTCAGGATAGGATTCATTGGAAAGATGAGAACTGAGCAAAAACTTGAAGAAGGTGAGGGAGTTAGTCACATAAATATATGCAGGCAGAAGGAGAGCTAGCACCAAAGCTATGCCTCTCATATTTGAGGTAAGGAGGCCTGTGTGACTAGAGCGGAGGGAGCAAAGTGGAGAGTAAGAGATGAAATCAGAAGAGTATGGAGGGCCAGATGATGTAAGGCCTCATGGGCTATTGTGAAGACTTTGGTGGTCCATCAGAGGATTTGAGTTAGTGTCTTTAAAAGACCACTCTGACTTCCGTGTTGATTACAAATTCTAAGGGAGCAAGGGTGGAAGAAACAGAGAGACCTCTTAGAAAGCTATTATAGCTATCCAGGGGAGAGACAGTAATGGTGCATAGCAGGAGGGTGGCATTAGACTTGAGAAGTGATTAAATTCTGATATATTTTTAACCTAGAGCCAAGGTCCTAATGGATTAGATGTAGGATATGAGAGAAATAAAGGGACCAAGGATGTCCCCAAATATTTCTTTTTTTGGTAAATATCTGAAAATATGGAGCTTCTATCAGCTGAACTAGTTGGATTAGGTTTGGGCAAGAATGTCATGAGTCCTTTTTTTAGGGATCTGCTGGTGATCTGGATGTGCAGGTCTTGAGTTTAGGAAAGTGTCTTGGCTAGAGACATAAATGTGAGAGTATTTGGCACATAGATGGAGTTTAAAGCCAAAGAGTTGGGTAAGATTATTAAGGAATTACGTTCAGATAGAGAATAGGACCCAAAACTCAGTGCTTGAGGCACATCAACACTAAGTGAAGAGGAAGCAGTGAAGAGGAAGAACTAGCAAAGCAAACTGAGAAGTGACCAGTAGGTAGAGAAGTGTGTGAGTCACAGATGGTAAATTAAGAAAGTATATTAAGGAGGAGGTGATCAAATATGTCAAATACTGAAGACAGGACAAATATGTTGAGGAATACCAATTGACTACTGGGTTTAACTCTGGAAGTCACTTGGTGACCTTGATGGCAGTAGTTTCAATGGACATGTGGAAGTAACAGCCTACTTGAAGTGGGTAAAGGGGAGAATGAAAGGAGATGAAATGTAGACAGCAAATACGCTGGTAGGCAAGACTAATCTCCTAAATGAAATTTGCTCTTCTCAAATACTCCTCCATTAGCCCACTAACATGCCAAAAATATCAGTTAGGATTTTCTAACTTCCCTTTGGAGAGCCCTTATAATTCAACCATTGAAAATGTAAACATTTTGGAATGGGTACCTCAAAGTTATTAACACAGATGCATGAATTTATTTGCGCTGAGCTACTGGGGTGGTGATAAAATTGTAGAATTTCAGAGCTATAAAGGATCGTACACATGACATAGCCAAACTCCTATTATTAGAGGTATGTATAGGAAAAAGTGACCTGCTGAAGGTCGCATAATTGATGAATCATAGCAATGACACTAGAGTTCAGGACTTTTGTTCTACTGCTTTTTCCACTGCAAAATATTTATTCTTGGATTTGATTCCACATGTATGTAGGACAAGTGAAGACTCAGGAAATGTTAGGTAAATGTCTGTTAAGTAAATGAATGAATAAAGGAATGAATGAATTAACAGATGAGCAAAGACAAGACAAGGTTTGAAATGTGTAGGAAAACCAGTTGAAGGCCCATGAGGCACAGAAGTTTGGAGATTTGCTCTGAGATGCAAGGAGAGAAGAGAGCCAGGAAGAGGAATTAAAATAATTGAGGGAACAATAAGTGAGAACTGCAGACTGATGGGTGAGTGCTTTCTGCCTTGAAAACATTATAAGTGTTTAAAATTGTTTTAAAAGTAAATGCAGACAGATGTAGTGGCTCGCGCCTATAAACCCAGTGCTTTGGGAAGCTGAGGTAGGAGGATTCCTTGAGGCCAGGAGTTTGGGACTAGCCTGGGCAACATAGCGAGTCCCTCATCTCTACAAAAAACTAAAAAAAATTAGCCAGGTGTGATGGGGTGTGCCTGCAATCCTAGCTACTTGGGAGGCTGATGTGGGAGAGTTGCTTGAGTCCAAGAGTTCCAGGCTTCAGTGGGTTGTAATTGCCCCACTGCACTCCAGCCTGGGCAACAGAATGAGACCCTGTCTTAAAAAAAATGCAAACTGTTAATGAGAGTTAATGGAAGAGACTGAAGATGGAACAGCTATTTTCTAACTGGAATTTTTTTTTTTTCCGTTCTTGCTGTTAACATAAGAAAACTACCAACTTGGTGGCAGCAGGTTTACAACTCCAGGAAAATAACCAGATACAGGAGGTTTCAACTTAATGGAACTCTTATATGCTTGAATGACTCCTGGAACAAATGAAAGCTGTGCATGATTATTTAGGAGAAGTATAAGATTAACAAAGCATATGTTTTCTAACATCTACTGAAGAAAATCTGAAAGTCATGTTATACTGGTCTCTGTTCATTTTAGGGTTATGTGATGAAGACGACTTTAGTGGTTCTTAAGTTAGGCACATAAATAAATAATGTTAAGACTCCACTTTAACTTATGCACCTCAATTTTTCATACACAGTTGCTGCTTTTCTTTTGGAAAGGAAAATACATGTTACTTGTTCTCTTGGAAACATTCCATCCTTTTTTATGCTTTTCCTTTCTCTTTTGAAAGATCCCTCTCACACCACATAAATAGAAACGTTCCTGAGATTCATTTGATTTCATGGATGGCAGAGTACTCATTTGAAATAACTTTGGGAGAACCAGATAAAATAGCTACACTATACTGCATTACCTGATTTAGTGCTGGGGACTGTTAGGGGACTAGATGGATGTGGGAAATTGAAATGGGAAACTCAAGTTAGCTTTCGCTTTAAGTTCAGTGCGTTGAATCCAGCAGAGTTCAGGGTAGTTAAAAGTTATCACTATCTGATTTGACTGTTCACTGTTCCAAGTGAAATAAGTGAATTGTCTCTGTGTTGCTGGTAGTAAGGAAAATACTCCTATCACCTTGGTGCTAAATGGCAGTTCCTGAGCAGTATCTGCAGAGAACTGGCTGGAAAAGGTGACTTGTTCTTTCTTCCTTGCAGCCATTACTTTGTCAGGGCGAAGGCGTATTGGAGAAGCAGTTGGGGTAATCTTACACCTCTGTTTATCAAGCTGTATCTATTCTTGGGAGAAAAAGAAGTCATCAGTTTCCAAAGCTGTCAATCTGGTACCCCCAGCCACTACTAAAAGCCACTTCAATTTATTTCTTCAGTTTTTTTACACTTTGCAGAGTGTTTATTGTAAAGATGTATTAACCAGTAAGGTGCCTTTAAGATAAATTACATTTAACTTTGGAAAAGATAGCAACTTTTGCAAAGGTGTCAATGGTGGTTTAAGTAGGAGAAAAAAGTAGTAGTGCTCAACACTGCTAGGAGCATCATTATTTCCATTTCAACCATTCTTTTTATTTTTTTTAGAATTTAGTTATAATTTTGTGTTTACCTGTCTTCTCATTTGTTCTTTTTTCTTCATATTTAACTTTGTTTCTGCTTATTCACTCCTGCTTTTATTTTATTTTTATTCTTTTGTTCCTCCTCCCTGATTTTTTTCCCACCCACAAGGAAGAAGCAGGCATTCATATAATAATATTGAATCTATCACCTCATCTATGTAAGATTATAACCAGAGCAGGCTAGCATTCCCAGAGTAAGGACATAACCCTTGATCTTACTAGCCAGGATTAGTTCATTCCCCCTGGCTTCAAGCTGTTTACACAGAGTTCCAAGGGAAACTGGGTAGGGCCAGTTTCCCTTGGCAGCCAACACTAAGCTTGAGTCTGAGAGAAAAATGATGTTTTGTCCCTTTTCCTCTGCAAACCTAGGAATCATTCATGTTAAGTCTTACTGTTAAAGTATAAATGAGCCATTAAAAGTATTCTAGGCACAAAACCGTATTCTGAGGCCTGACTGAGTCATGGCTGTGGCCTAGAGAGTTGTTAATATAGAGAATTCAGGAATAAGAGTCACCAAGAAAGTATGGTCATTCCCTAAGAACTATGGAGAGTATAGTGAAAAAAAAGTTTCTTTTTTTGGCAAGAAGAACAATGTAAAATTAGAAAAAAAATATTGTGTGCTTTGACAAACAATTTTAGGTCTCCCATTTTGTTTTTATTTTTATTTTTATTTTTATTTTGAGATGGAGTCTCACTCTATTGCCCAGGCTGGAATGCAGTGACATGATCTAGCTCATTGCGACCTCTGCCTCTCAGATTCAAGTGATTCTCCTGCCTCAGCCTCTTGAGTAGCTGGGATTACAGGTGTGCACCACCACACCTGGCTAATTTTTGTACTTTTAGTAGAGACAGGGTTTCGCCACGTTGGTCAGGCTGGTCTTGAACTCCTGACCTTATGATCTGCCCACCTTGGCCTCCCAAAGTGCTGGGGTTACAGGCTTGAGCTACCACACCCAGCCAGGTCTCCCACTTTAAAAATGATAGAGAAATGAAAAGATGACACAAATATGTCCACATGATGTGTCTTTATCAGTTGAATTCTGAGCAGTACTGATATACCAAGCTTGGGAGCGCCAAACTGAGACATAGGCTAATGTATGTAGTCCGAGGTTTATTTGAAGTTCCGAAGCATTTTTGCAAATTATTGGAAAATGGCCATATATGAAAAAGTAGAAGAAAACCTAAATATGGGCCATTATTTTGGTTCTTCTTTATTTTGTTTTTCTTTAGATTCTTAGGGAACTTATGAAGAATTTTGTTTCTACTATTAATTATTTCTTCCTTTTGTCACTGAATGTGCTTATGAAGCTTAGAAAATGTCCAAGGGCTACATCACATAGTCATGACATTCGAGTCTTTTAACTATCTTATCCGTTAGGACTCCAAAACACCATCTGGTAGAAATTAGTTTCTTTAATGCCCCATGAACAAGCCTCAACCCTAGGATTTTAGCCCACCTGCTTAGAACCTCGACTTAACTACGCTTCAGAGAGTGACACCTTCTAGTACTTTAGGTGTCTGTTCAATACTTGCTTTCTCCAGTTGCACCAAAGTTTATATCCTCTAGATTGAAATATTCAAGTCACTTCTGTCTTAGTTCAATGCCTGCCTTCCCCAGTTGTTCTAACTCTCTCTTCTCTTTTTATGAATAATTATAGCATTTAATATTTATATCATTCATTAAATAAAAATTATATATCCTTACACTTTTACCAAGCAGTTTTATGTTACAATAAAATGAACTCCAAAAGGCTGAAATGATGCCCTGTAAAATATCCATCAGACACCTCACCCCACACTCAGTCTAACATAATTCTGGCTTCATGTTGATTTGGTGTTCAAAGAACATTTAATGAGTAAGTGAATACATGGCACCTAGTCTCAGTTAAAACCTCAGCCCAGAAGTGACAGTAGGTGTCAAAATACTCCTCTCTCTCTTTCCTTCCTTCCTATTTTTTTCTCTCTCTTTCTTTCTCCCTCCCTCCTTCCTTCCTTCTCTCCTTCTCCTCTTCCTTCTTTCTCTTTCTTTCTTTCTTTCCTTTCTTTCTTTCTTTCTTTCTTCCTTCCTTCCTTCCTTCCTTTCTTTTTCTTCCTTTCTCTCTCTTTCTTTCTTTCTTTTTCTTTCTCTTTCCCTTCCTTCCTTTCTTTTTCTTTCTTTCTCTCTCTCTCTTGCTTTCTTTTTCTTTCTCTTTCCCTCCCTTCCTTCCTTCCTTCCTCTTCTCCTCCTCCTCCTCCTTCTTCTTTCTTTCTTCTCTTCCTCCTTATTCCTCTTTTTTTAGATTTGGCTCTTTTCTATATATCTTTCTTCGTTTCAATTCATGATATTAATTTTTGGCCTAGTATTGTAATTGGGGTAAGAACTCAAAGCACATGGGAAGAAAATTATTCTACATCTTTTATTCATTAATGTAATGTTTTCTACTCCAGACTTTAAAAGCTTCAGTGAATAAATGTAAAATCTATCTGAAAAACAATTAAGAACTCAAAGGCCATTTAAGTGAGCCTGCCATGATTTAGAATTTTTTTTTTAATGCTCATCTTTGCTTAGCGGTGCTCAGGTGAGAAAGAGGAATAGAAAAGTTATGAAAAGTTACTTGATCTAGGAGAAAGAACACAAACCTTAGAAGACAGTAAGAGGTCAATCACATTTTAGTATTATATTTAGTATTTTTTCAAGCCTCTACATTAGGTATATTAGCTATTTATATGAACACATCAACCTATGAGGGAGGTGTAATTAATCCTATTTTACAAAAGTAAATTAATTAGTTTGATTCCCAAAATCCATACTAATTTTACTCTATCATAGTCAAAACTATATCATAATTTCTATGGGAATTGACTGGACACAGGCTTGACTCCAGCTTTCCGAATTTACTAACTTACACCTGATTATCCTGTTGTATTTGTTTACACTTTGCCAGAGGAACTCCTATGAAATTTTGCTATCATAGGCCAAAATCAGAAGAGAAATAAGATATTAGAGTAATTCTTAAGGTTGGTGATAACAACTAGTAATGGGACAATATAAATTAAACATGATACAAACTTTGAAGAAATCGAATTGAGGTTCTAGCACTACCTTGGGAACACTGGATAATCTCTGCTTGGGCTTGGCTAATATTTGCTCATTTCCTGACTTTATATTTAATCTGATAAGTAAGTTTTGCGGGGAAAGTTCTTAGGAAGTTCATTCTGTGGAACTCTTCTCAGGGAAGTCTAGGGAAGTCTTCTTCAAAACTCTTACTATTTCTGCAGTTCTGAAAACTTCACTTATCTGGTCAAAATCTTGATCTAGTCAAAACATCAGTCTATTTGGGCTTCATTTTTGTCGGGGGAATTTTAATCAGTTTTGTATAAAAGCATACCGGCCGTAATGGGCTTGGGCGTTAGAGGTCCTGGAGGGGGTGGTGAGAAATATATTATTTTCTGTTTTCATGTTGGTCTTTCATTTCTTTGTCTGCAAATTGAGGAACTTAGACCATGTAAGTGTTTTTTGACCTTTTTGGGGCCAGGTCCTCCTTTTAGAAAGTGATGGAATCTATTCTCAGAAAAATGCACATACTTGCAATTTCAGGGGGTTCACACACTACCTAAGGGACTTCGAGGAGCCCAGAGACCCCTGGTTGAGAATCCCTGGACTAAAATGATCTCTTGGGTCCCTTATAATTAAAATATTCTATTATTCCTCATTTTATGTGATGATTTGGTTGATTGTCGTGATGCTAGTAAAAATGAGATATGAACTATTTAGGTAGATTTAACTTTTGTAGCTATAAATGACAAAGTGTCATCTAATAGTTTTCTTCTTTTTGAAAAAACAGTCTTTCTGAACCTTGTCTGCTCTTTAGAATCACCTGGGGAGCTTTTAAAAATCCCAGTGCCTGGCCACACCCCAGATCACTTAAATCAGAATCTCTGGGGGTAGGTCCCAGATATCAGTTTATTAAAGCTCCCCAGGTGGTTCCACTGTGGAGCCAGGCTGAAAGTCAGTGCTCTAGCATGATTAAAACAGCTTCAGAAGTTCCAGATAACAGAAACATCAACCACCAGCTGAAGATAAAAGGACATTCCATTCTTTCACTGCTTTCAAATGTCTGGTATTGAACGCTGTATTTCCAGCTCAAAATAAGGGTTTCAAAACTCCTGTGTATAATCATGCCTTTAAATGTGCCACTCTCTTAGGTAAGCTGGGCAAGCATTACAAATATAGAATGGTCTTCCTGGTACTGTGTAGATGCGGGAAGGGCTATATTAGGTAGGTCATGCCCTGCTTTGCCACAGCACACATCATAAAAGATTTGTTTTCAACATAAGAACAATTACCATTGTCATATTCCAAACTGTGTGCAAATTGCTTTATTATAAACTCACTGTTGGTCCCTATTTAACTGGAAAATCATTCACTCTAAATTTATCTACTCTCTCTGTATGGCATTGACATTTGTTGGCAATGCCAGGCTTGCTTCACTTATAAGAAAAAGATTTTATGAAAAACAGGCAATGCTGTCTTCTGACTGATTAATAATCTCTAGAGGATCTTTGGAACCTTCTTGCATGTTAACTCTTCCTGCTCTCTTGCTAATTTTGACTGTTTATTGAACTCAGAGACACAAACAATGGTTTTCATGAAATGGAGCAGTAAAAGCATTCTTCATCAGACCAGCTCTCCAAAGTAAGAATGCTCCCTGCCAAAGCTTGGAGATGAGAAATGAGTTGTATAATGAAAAGTTGTTTGTTTTCTGGAGTTTACAAGTCAATTTGGGATACTTCATCAGCCAAGTTTTTATCTCTGTACTGGCAACCATTACATGTTTTCAATTTGAAAAAATGTCCATTTTTGCTTTCCATGGCATCTGTGCTATATTCAAACCACTCTGCAATTTCATGCAGACAAAGACTTTCCAAGTCACATGGTCTATTTGAGTAATAGGAGTCCATTAAGAATGAACAGAGACAACCTGTATTATAGTGATTTCTCCCTTTGTGGGTTTTGCAATTTCCCTACCAAGCTTTGGTGTTTGAAGATGACATTTTGAAAATTGGATTTAACTACCTGAAAACTTAGGACACAGAATTGCCGGCAACCAATTAGTAGCCTGGAAGGACCTCACTGAGTCATGACTGTCTGTTTATCACTTCTTTTTGGAGGAAGGATAAAGGGGAAATGCCTAATCTATAGACATCTTTTTGTTATTTTCCTTAGAAATGCTATTCAAATCTGGAGCTAAGGGAAAAGTCAGATATGAATCCTTGGAGTCGTTAAGTGGCACAATCTGAATGTAAATTTCATGGCACCAGCCAGGCCTCCAGATCTCAATGGTAACTGTTGCTAACCCAAATATTGTCACTGAGAAAATGACACCCATTAATAATTACTATTCCAAACACATGAAAGCACCTGAGAAATGTTCACTCCAGACATGGTACTTTTGACTACAAAGGGTGATGGTATACATATTTATGTGTAATTGTTTCCTACATATGTTACATTTGAAAACTCACTACAATTTATGTTTCCCAATCTTTCTAGAAACTAGAAGAAATAACCCAACAATTAAAAGGCAATCTCGTTTAACTGACTTGCCAAAGGGCTGACTTTTGATAGTTATTATTCACCAGAAAACAAAACACTGGCTATGATGTGGGCTTTGGTAACAGCATGGCATGTAGTAGGCTTTACTATTCATAATAAACATAGAATAAAATGGATGGATGAAAGTATCTGTAATTATACTTGAACATAAGAATCAAATTTTGAATAGATTATGTGTGTTTTCTTTTCTCTAAATATGTATAAAATTGATATCAATGCTTGTAATTACTACTAAAAGCTTTTGTGATGAAATGATTGCCCCATCAACTCAGGCTACTTTTAATATTGTCTTTGTCCATGCGACTATAGCAACATCTTTGGTATCTATACCTCATGCCTTGATTTTACCTTCCACAATGGGTCTTCAAACTGCATCATTCACAACAGAAACCATCTGAGGGCACAGACAGTCTTTTGCTACCTCCTTCTGTTATGGACTGAGTTTATTTTAAAACTTCTTTGTTGAAATCCTAACCCTCAGTATCTCAGAATGTGACTATATGGAGATAGGAAGAGGTAACTGAGTTAAAATGAGGTCATTAGGGTTGGCTCTAATCCAATATGACTGGTGTCCTTTGAAGAAGAGGAAATTTAGACACAGACATGTACAGAGGGAAGACCATGTGAAGACTCAGGGAGAAGGCAGCCATCTGCAAGCCAAGAAGAGCCCCAGAAGAAACCAACTCTACTGACACCTTGATCTCAGATTTTTAGCTTCCAGAATTATAAGAAAATAAATTTCTGTTGTTTAAACCACCCAGTCTGTGGCACTGTGTTATGGCAACTCTAGCAAACTTATATACCATTTTTGTTTTTCTAAATTTGTACACTTCTTTCCCAAATATCACTAGCCCTTGAAAGTTTGAAATATATCCTAAGCTTCATGTTATATGCAAAACTTAAAGTTTGTTTGCTTTCTCTGCACCTCCTAGACCACTAATAAATCTGATCATGTGATTTTTCCCAGACTATCTCCTTCTCTGATATTAACAGCTGCATATTTCCTAGTTTTTGCAACATAACAAACAGGAGATCTTTCAGGAAGTTCCTATAAATCAGAAAGGGTTTATTCATCATATTCTTAGCTAAGCCATCTGAAGAAGATTTTCTATCTATGGCATGTATCTGTATCATTTAAAATGGAACTTATGGAGAAAACATCAATAGATCTATATTCATTTAAACTTCGGATATGCATAGATTACACACACACACACATATTTATTTTTACCTTTCTTCAGCTTGCCCATTCTAACACTCCATAGCAATGCAGAAATACAAAGACTGAAACAGAGAAATGATTACAATTTTGTATTTGGCATAGGATGAGAGTGTCCACTGAGATTCACTTTTAGGGTGGGGAAAATCGTGGTCAGCCTAGTAAAGTAAGCAGCTAGGAAGGCTATGAGTTGCTAAGGGGGCACCTCATTGTCTTCTATATCTCTCCTTAATTCGTAGTCCAGGATAGAAAAGTTACCATTAGATGATCTATGTTTTGAGCCAGGAAAACATTTAGTCATTAAAAATTTCTTTAAAAATCCAAATTCTGCCTAGAGGAGCTAAACAGTGTTTGGTCCTATAGTGGTAATGTGATGTAAGTGACTTTGTTTAGGGTTATCTTTAGTTTGAAAATTTGGAAAAACAAATGAAACCATCTCTTCCTTTGGCGGGTGGTAGGGGTTACTCCAGGTCATCCCTAATTAGTAATTAAAAGTAGTAGCTCTTTGGGGATTTGGATGTTAGGCTTGGACCCAGTGTGCCCTGGAGTGTAAAGGGTAAGTATGAAGATGAGCATGTCACGCTCTTATGCACTGAATAAGTTCTGTTCTAAAGGCTTCATGGAAGGGCAATGTGCAAACAGCCCTGTAAAATCATGCTTAATAAAAAATCACGCTTTAATGTTCAATCATGAAATGGTTGCTTAGATGTCAAGGAAGTCTGAAATTTGTCATGTTCCTATAGATAGAATGTGCATGTACAGATATATTCTTTGTTATTACATTAATCATAAGTCTCTGATAATAGGCACTTCTGATATGTTGATAATGAAAGGATAATTAATGTATATAATGATGACCCTAGGGCATGACAAAAAATGTTTTCTGAATCTTCAAAGAGAATAAATTATGTTTCTCATGTTCCAAATTTATTTGTGTCATATTCAAATTCTCCAGAAACTAGTAATTTGTATATATTGTGATATATATATTCAGCATGGTGAATTAAAAATAGGAGCTTTGGAATTAATTTGATTTAAATCACAGCTTTTTATCAGCTAGCCAAGTAACTTCAGAAAAGTTATGTAACGTCACTCCAATCAGTCTTTGCATCTGAGAAGTGGGTATAACAGTACCTACCTTGCAGGATATTGTAAGGACTGAATGATATGAAATACAGTGGACCAGGCTTGTGAGGACTGAATGATATGAAATACAGTGGACCATGCTTGTGAGGACTCAATGATATGAAATACAGTGGACCAGGCTTGTGAGGACTGAATGATATGAAATACAGTGCACCAGGCTTGTGAGGACTGAATGATGTGAAATACAGTGGACCAGGCTTGTGAGGACTGAATGATGTGAAATACAGTGGACCAGGCTTGTGAGGACTAAATGATATGAAATACAGTGGACCATGCTTGCCACAAACAAGTGCTTAAAAATGTTTAATTCCTGTCTTCCTGGTCAAACACATCCATCAAGACATCTCACTTGCTGATCGTATCAGATAAATAACTTACTCTGCATATATATAGATTTAGGGGCATGCAAAAAGAGAATAAGAACAGTAGAAGAGTGTGTTCCTTGTAGGGAGGGCTGTCTTTTACCATAGGCTTCTTTTCAGGGTGCTGGCTGCTTTGGCTTTAATTTGCAGGCTTATTTTCTTTAGGATAATGAATTTTTATTTAAATTTGGTGAATTTCCTTTGAGCTCCTTTTAAGTCATCTGAACACAGGAAACACTTTTTCATGCTTTTAGAGTTTTTCTGATTGACTTTGTTCTCCAAAAAGGGCTGATTTTAATATTCTACGTGATAAAAAGTGCCTTTGACACTATTGAAGCAATTTAATTAGTAAATCCGGAAATTATAAAGGATTGGAAATCACACCCTCCATGCTTTTAATAAAACAGAGTAGTGAAACTTCTGATAGGTGCATACCATGTGTTGAAATAATTCTGTACCACACACACTGAGAGAAATGCAGAAATTGAGTGAACTTTGCAAGGGACCTAGTAATGAAATTATATGACTAGGTGATTATGTGGTCAGTATACCATAAGATCAGTGTACTGACCACATAATCACCTAGTCATATAATTTCCTTAGTAGAAACTTCTGCAGCAGTCAGAATTTATATACAGTACATGTTGAGCATTTAATAATGCAAAATAATTAAAACCACACATGGAGATTCAACGTTTTAAATAGCAAAAAAGAGTAGCATAATTGTGAGGCAGTCTAATCTTTGAATTAGTTGACCTTGGAGTATTTTAATCTTGAAGTAAGAAATTTATAAAGGATAATTTAATGTTGTAGCTAATAGGGTTTTTAGTGTCAGGCTGTCCATCTCATGGTGATGATAGTGTGTGAATTATTTCTAGTCAGTTTACCATAAGAGCACTCTCCCATAGTATGTCATCACTAAACAGGGAACATTGCTGTAACTGCTAAGCATAAACATAATAACATGTTCAACTGTAAAACTATCTACAGTATATAAATACTGATGCTGTACTCAAAAGCACCATCATTTTTTATTGCCTTGGTAATGGAGTGTTCCAGAGAGACATGTATATGGGTGATTGGTGATTGGTGGATTTTGTGCCAGTATCTTCAAGTGTTTAAGAGCAACCTTGATCACCAGCAGTCAGAGGAATCAAAGGCCAGCTGATTCCTCTTTAGAAAGCAAATCATAGAGGAAACTCTGATTATGTTTCACCCTAAATCATAGGTAATAATAAAGAATATCAACAGGTACACTTCAACTATGGTAGATTTAAAAAAGCATAGAACTATTATTACTAATATCAGGTATTATTATAAGAATTACAATGTAATTTTTACTCAGGCTCAGAATAGTAGCTCATAACAACAGGGATAATTGTATAATATGTATACTTATTTTCAATATTTTCAATATTATATTAATGGTATTTTTATATATGATAATAGTAAACTGTAGATAATAAAATGTTTTAAATGTAAGTAGAATCAATGGCAGGATAAGTTTAAAAGACATTTATCAATTTGTCTTTATTTTTGCATATAGAACAGCCAGCTAGAGAGCTAAAACATTTAACCAGAGAAAATTAGGCATGTGCATGGGGTTGAGAATCAGAAGGAAATTGTATTAATGAGGACAAGACGTGTTAGGGCTTGACTCAATTCTAATCCACAGTGATAGTTTCATGACTTTTTATTTTACACTGGACCAACTCTGCAAAATGTGAGTATTTGGGGATGGAGAATGTCTGAAACGAGTGGATCAGTTCTGGGAGTTGAGCAAGGCTTATGAGTCACAATGAAACTCACAGAAACTTGACGGGGTCAAGCTGACTTTTATGACATGCTGTATAATCTTTTTGTGCCACTGTTGTGCACAGATAGAGCTTGTGCACGATTTGCTCATTCCAAGGGTCATTTTTTGGTGCCTTCTGAACAGGAAAATTCCTTTGGATCTTCATTTTTGTTCAGAGATGCCACATTCTCTAGCCAACATCTTGTCATATATATGCAAACCCATATAGGTTATTACTAACATTAGAAGAATGTGGTTTTTGACCTATTACCAATATTTTAAGCTTTAGTGCTTTTTTGGTAATTGCTATAAATCTCGGTTGTAGTCAAGATATATGTGCCAACTACTTTGAATGTTCTTTGTATGTAATTAAATTTTCCAATTCCAAGGCAAATTAAATGTAAACTTTTCCCAAATTTTAAAAAATATAGTAATTTTTGGGCAGTGTAATGAAGAATGTGGAGGTCTTTCAAACATGTGAATACTGTATAAGGCCACCATAAAAACTGCCTCTAGATCACTGTACATATTTTTGATTACATACCTTGAGAATAAAGAATTACAATCTGTGCATATCACTATTGAGATTTGCTGTAGGAACTAAATTTCCTTTAATATGTAGCTATACTTCCATTAATAAAGATTTGGGCTGGCACATATGGTTTGCCTAGAGCTGGTTGTTTCATTACTTCCTTTTTTTTTTTTAAAGTTTGCAATGAGCCCTAATTTGCTCCAGCTGCTGTAAATTGGTTTCTAGTAATTTTCACATCTTCCTCAACTTGCACTGACATCTGTAAATATAAGGGTACATATTAAATCTTCAGTTATATTTGTGGAAGCCCATGATCTACTAGGACTAAAGTTTGTCGCAAAGATATCTCTAGGCATTTTCCTCCTGGCATTATGCAACGGAAATCAAGGAGACCCAAGTGGGAATAAACATTGTCCAATTGGGAAGAAATTAGTTTCAGAGAAATAGATTTTATCTTAAGCATCACAATGCAATTATGAATCATATGACATTTTATGAAATGTCTTTATGTTGTTTTCTAGAAGCCTGAGGGCGCTAAAATGATAAATTTGAAAAGAGAAGAGAGGCTACTCTCTTTGTGAGAACCCGGGGCAGAACTGACTGTCAGCAGAGCTGTGAAGGAAGATAGTATTTATCTCTGGCACACTCTTACTTCTTTTAGTGCCCCATTTCTCTTTCAGAGTGTTCTGTTCTTTGCTCTCAGCTACAATCCGTTAAAGGCCCCTAAGATTAGCTGAAAATGGTTTAAATTTCCTCTTAGGACGGTTATCTGCAATTTAGTAAAATGTTTTGATGATTAAAAAAACTTTAAAATAGAAAAAAAAATTCCAACTGTGGAATTTCAAATTCCATGCTTGATACTTAGGTACAAAGGGAGATACCTGTCAGATGAAATCACTGTGATTATAACTTACTCCAAATGGGCCTTCCGAAGTTCAGCAAAATTATCCACTGGGAGCCCGTGACACATGCTTTGGAATAGGCATATAGGCACGGCTGTTGAGGGAACTGAAGAGTTTGTTCTATGCTGATTGTGGTGGGTCTTAGGTAGCGTGATCAGGTAATTCATCATCCTGTTTATGAAGGCCCGGCCATCTTGTCCCATCTGGAGGTAACTCCAAGGGCCATTTCAGACCCAGAGCCCCCTTTGGAGTTGGCTGAGATTGTTGTTTGGGCCTGCGTCACTGATTGACTTCTCCCCTGCACCACTGCTTTCCACCTTTCCCTTCCACAGGCATTGGTCCCTTGCACACTCCTTCATAAACAGCGCACATGCTAAACTCCATCTCAGAATCTGTTTCTTGGGTGACTAACTTGCTACAGACAAGCAACAGATCTGCATACTCAGAAATTCTGTTAGGTTTCCCCAAAGTTAGTGATGGTGGCTGACAAGGAGAGCATTCAGCATGGGACAAAGGAGGCAGGTAGACATCCACCAGCTCAGATGGAATCCTTAAGAGAAAGCGGAGGGGATGGGATGAGCCCATTTAGGAAACTGATGTACCTGCTCTGGAGCCAGACTGCCTGAGCTCACAATCTGGCTCTGTCACTTACTAGTTTGGTTACTGGGCAGGTTACTTAACCTCTTAGTGCCTCAATTTCCTCATTAGTAAAATGGGAATAAAAATAATAATGATGATAATGATAATGTGAGATTTAAGTGAGTTGATATGTACAAGGGCTTGTAATTTTTCCTGGTACATAGTAAGTGCCTAATAAAAGTCTGCCAATATTTAATATTGTTATTTCTCCATAAGGGTTCATATTAGCAAGAGGTCCACAGAAGGAGAGCAATTCCTAGGTGGCAGCTGAGATTCCTGAGCTTTTTTTCCCCTGCACTTCCAAATAGATTACTTATAAATATTACCATTGTTATTTAAGTCAGTAAACTTTTAAAACACCTTGAGGACATAGTGTTGACAACTTTGATGCTTTCTTCAGATGCTGCCTTTCGGTTATTGATAATATTTTATTCTGAGTTAACTAATAACCTATGCTAGAAAAAAAGAAAATCAATTAATGAAAATAGCCTGTTTTACTCCTGGTTCACTTAGGCTCATTACAAAGGATTCAGGAGACTTGTAAGTTTACATAGTTTCTTTTTTAAAACTAAAGTCCATACTTCATTCATATCTCTTGTTTTTACTCAATGTCTTTTCCTTTTTGTGTTCCTGAATCTCATCCAGGATATATTACATTAGTTGTTATGTCTTCTTAGGTTCCTCTTGGCTGTGACAGTTTCTCAGACTTTGTTTGTTTTTAATGTTCCTGACAGTTTTGAGGAGTACTGGTCAGATATTTGTAGAATGACCCTCTATTGAAATTTGTCCCATGTATTTCTCATGATTAGATGGAGATTATGGGTTTTTGAGAAGAAGTAAAGTACCATTCTGAAAGCATCATTTCTCAGAGCATCATCTCATGTCAAGGTGCATAATCGTCAGCATGCCTTATCACCATTGATGGCAAAGTTGATCACCTGGCTGAGGGGGCGGTTTGTCAGGTTTCTCCATGGTCAAGTTTTTATCTATTTCCTTACTGTGCTGTTTAGAAGAAAGTCACTTCCTTAGCTAACACCTGAGTGGGGAGTTTTGCTTCATTCCCTTGTAGGCAGAGTATCTACATAAATTATTTGGAATTCTTCTGTATGGGAGATTTGTTTCTTCTTCCCCATTTATGTATTTATTCAATCATTTATTCACATCAGTATGGACTCACAGATATCTGTTTTATATTTTATATTACAATCCAATACTACTTTATTTATTTATTCAAATTTGTTTTCTTTTTCCGATTTCTGATTTTAGAATAAAGATGTTTAAGTAAAAGTGAGATGATTTTTTTTTCTGTGGCTTGTGGATCTCAAAGAACTCAGGGAGAGAAGGTAAAATCAACTTTGGCAAGTTTTCATTTTACCTGTGGACAACTAGCATTTTTAAAATAAAGAAGATGGCTTCTTTTAATTTGTAATATTTCTCACTGAATTAGAACTTATTTGTTTTTTTCCCTTCTACAATTCCAAGGTTTTGTCTGTTTGATTTGAATTGTATTTGAAAGTAGCTCTCTTGGTGTGTAGACATTTATATTGTTTGGAAGAATTAAGTAGCTTAGGCCTTAGTAAATATTAGGGCAATGATTATGAAGTAGTATGACTGAGTCAGTTATCACCCAGAGGTAATTTAAAGTTAAATGTTAAGAGGGCTGCTTATGAATTTCATTATGGTTAGGACAATTAACAGGTTTAGACTGGTACTTTAGAAAGTATATTATGAACACTTAATTTGGGTTGCAGCGGTATGACAATTCGGACACAGTGTATATGTTTAAACATTTTTGTATTGATAATGCAGAGAACATGCATATTTATAAATGACCCAGGGTGACACATTGCCACTTTATCAATATCAATTTTTTTTTCACATATCCACAAGGTTTGTGAACCACTTTTCAGTGCTGGTTTGTATTAAAATGTTTTGAACATGGCAGACCAAAAAGATATACTTGCAGATGTTTAAAAGTAAATATGAATGTATGCTTCTAAAAGGTGATAAAACAATACTCAGCTTTGGTATTTTAGATGAATATAGTTACTGGCATTATTTGGAAATCATTCATGATTATTCTTCTATTTTTTTTTTTCTTGAGACAGAGTCTTGCTCTGTCGCCCAGGGTGGAGTGAAGAGGCATGATCTCAGCTCACTGCAACCTCCGCCTCCTGGGTTCAAGCGATTCTCCAGCCTTATCCTCCAGAGTAGCTGGGATTACAGGTGCCCGCCACCATGCCTGGCAAATTTTTGTATTTTTAGTAGAGACAGGGTTTCACTATGTTGGCCAGGCTGGTCTTGTACTCCTGACCTCAAGTGATCTGCCCTCCTTGGCCTCCCAAAGTGCTGGGATTAAAGGCGTAAGCTACCGTGTTTGGTCAAGAAATCATTCATAATTCTGAGTAGATAACATTTTTTGGTTTTGTATATATTAGATTGGTTACAGGATACCAGCACTCCAAACATTCATTATCATGTTAATATATACTTTCTTTGAGTGTCTAAAATGTGCTAGGCACTGCTGAGGTACTTTGCAAATAAAATATCTAATAATGGTCCTGCTATTGTTAATCCCACCACACATATGAAGATCTTTGTCTCTCAGAGAGAGCAAGTGCAATGGCCTATTTCTTTTCTTTAAACACACCAAACTTGTTCCAACTTTGGACCACTGTACTGTTCTCTTTGCTTTGAACACCCTGCCCCCCCCACCAGCCTTTGCATAACTGGCCCTCTGTTTTATTTCCATCTCAAATGGGACATCACCGGCTCTTCAAACTTTCTCTAACCACTTTAACATGTTATATACCATTGTAACCCTCACTCTGTTCACTCTTTACAGACTTAACATTATCTGAAAATCTTTTTTTTTTTATTGGATTATTTTCTTCTCCTTACCTAGAGGATTTAACCTTTGGGAAGTAGGGACCTTAGTGTTGAAACCATCACTGTATCTGCTGCCCTGAGTACCTGTACATTATATATTTATTGGCTGAATTAACAGGTAAATCCTATAGAGCAAGTGAGTGGTAGAGCTGAGATTTGAATCACGTTCTGTTTGGCTTCAACGTCTATGGGCTTTCCATTCTATCACTTTGTTTTCCAGCTGTGCCTAGTGATTGATGTCTTAATAAATATCAAATATCCAGCCTTGATCCAGGATATTTTATCAAAAGCATATTTGAATTTTGGCAAGTAATTAATGCAAATAAAAAATTAAAGGGCTGATTGATTCAGATTTCAAAGATATGTCTCTATTTGCTAGTGAAGAAATGACCCAAGTTAACAGATTGTTATGATAATGCTAAATATTTATTACATTTTAATAAATTTACCATACACTCTGAGCACTTCAAAAAGTGATTCTTTGTTAGATGAATTTGAGTTGTTTACAGATATAAAAAGTAGACAAAAAAGCCTACCTTGCATTTCTATAAAATCAAAATCCAGAATTTTCATAAACTTGAATTATCTTTCCCAACAGTTAGATGGAATTAATGAGGTTTCGCTGAATTTCTAAACTCTTTTTTACTTACCAACAGATGTGTACAAATGTCTCTTTTGGAGGAATGTAAACCATCATGGTCTCAGGAAACTGGGCCATGATTGAGACATTTCAAGGAAAACAAAGTGTTGAAGAACAGCTGACTGCATAACTAAGAAATCAATCATTGCTCAGGATGCTTTATTGGCATAATTGGCAATGATTTATAGAATGATGGCAAGAGTCCAATTGGGCATGTGTATCCTTAATATCCTTAGCACTCTGGCATGGAATCTTTGTTAAGACAACATAATTGGACTGGGGAAGAAGTTTCAGAGGTACCTATTTAAATTAGTTAATAACCAAGAAAAAAAATTCCTATTAATTTGTCTAATAGTGTGAACATTTGTGAGATTTTAATGGAATCTGGAAGCAAAGTTGTGCTCAAAGCAAATACATCTGAAAATATCTCTCAAACAGTTGTGTAATATCTAGTGTTTTGCATATAACTAGTGTGATATTGCTTTATTAATCAATATTGTTACATAAAAAAGTTGTGTACAGAAAATACGTCTGTTGAATCCTGAGGACACGAAAAGGGGAATAGAGGCAGTGAGTGTGAAATTGGCCAACTGATAGATTCAGTTCATTTAAAAGGAGTAATGTAAGGTTTATCTACTGCATTGCATCTTGTAACTTACTTGTTAAATTTATTCAGGAAAGATGGCTTTAGTGATTTTTCTGGAAACTAACTAGTGGGTTGTGAGAGATAATTAACAAAACTTCCTGTTTCTTCTCTTGGAACAGATGGATATTTTTGAAATGCAGCAGAACACTGAGCTCAGTTTGAGGGCATGCATAGTTGAGTTGCTTCTATTTGTATAATGAGGAGCTACTTGCTTGTATTCCAGAGGTCTACAGACTTTTATCTGCAGAGTTGTACCACTCATTTCCAGGGAACTAAGCTGCTAAATGCAGCCGGCAACATTGGCCTCAGGAACAAACTTAAGGACGCTGACCCAAACAGCTTTCTTCTTCTTCTTTTTTTCCTGTTGTTTTTTTTCTAACTGGTGGAACACATCTCTTCTACCTTATTAGCTATATGGCTGCCAGCATTTGAAAATGGCCTCACTCTCTGGGTGGACCTTGTTGAAACGCCAGATATGAAGCAAGGATTCATTGTGAATTTTAAGTGTTGGGGACTGGAATCTAGGACTAGTAAAATAGTTCAAAGCAAGTGAGGGAAAGGGGTTGGCAATCCACAAGTATTTTCTTGTTGATTGAATATTCAGATGAGAGTTTCTCCCTGTGACAGTCAAGGTTTTGGCAAATGTGGGTTGATCATAACAAAAAGCAGGAACCTTTAAAGGACCTTCACATTTTTGACATATTTCTTATATCCAAAATGGCCAATGTAGGTGTAAATTTTGTTGATAACTCTTAAAAGTGTATTGCATATTTATATATTGGATACGCATCAGAGGGGTATTTGCCATGAAGCTAATAGAGCTTAGCCCTTTATTTATAAGTATCCCTTTCAAGTTCTTCCAAGAAGAAAAGCTAGGTATTTGTATGTGTAATTTTGTATTCCTTTTTTCTTAAAGAATTTTTCTCCTTCTCAATGAATAAACCGCATATGCACACAACTTGGACCTGCCCTTGTTCCTGAGAAGGTAGAAAGGGCAACAGAAACCTTTTTTTAGTTTCCAGAACACAAATGACTTCTTGATAGTTTCCATGGAAGAAGGATTATGGGTTGACTTAAACCACTCTCTCTAAATTAACTTGAATCACTAAATGAGAAGCCCCACAAAGGGGATGGAGAAAATGCAGAAAAACCCATGAGATTATCGTAAGATTTTGTGCCTGTTCAACTTCACTATCATTGAATGATAACAGAAATACACTGGGAGCTTATAGGGCTACTTTTGGGTTTAACTTTAGACGATGAGATCCTTGAAGGCAAGTTGAACAAATGTTCAGTTTGATTGAATTTGAAGAGAATGCTGAGCAGCAGTCTCCAACATCAATATTTAAAACAAACCACAGTGGCTCATTTAGATAACCTAGGTCCCTAATTAACCAAAAGAGAAATGAAGCTGAAATTGCTTCAAGCCAAGTAATATACTTCCTGATGTATGCAGTATGATAAAGAGTGGGAATACACACTTTGGGTAAAACACACATGTAATTATGCCTCTTCCCTGCTCAAAAAATTTGGATAGCATCTTTATTAGTTAAAGTCCAAATTCCTACTATAGCATTAGGCTGTAGCATAACTTTTCAGTTTTCTATCACTCAGCTCTCTCCTGTGTATGTTCCTTTCTTATCAGAATACACAGCATCTCAAAATATTCTAACCTATTTTCACACTGATTCTTGAAGTTAAATGCCTTTAAGTCCTACCTGCTAAGTCTAGTATCTTGGACATGATAAACTCACAATGAAAGTTTGTCATATTATTACCTCGTTTATTAAAAAAAACAGAACTTGCTTGAAGAGAGTATGGAGGAATCGCTCTTATGCTGAGCATAGTTCTTTATGTTTCAGAAGAAAGTCCACATTCCTTGATAGGGTATCCTGGTAACTTTTGAATCTAGCTCTTGCTTCTTTCTCTAGTTTTGTCTCTTGCCATCTTTGCTTGTGACTTTGGTTCATGACTGGTCCTGCCTCCAGGCCTTCACACATATATTCTGGTTGCCTAGAATGTTTCTTTTACCTTCCAGGACCCCAGTTCCTTCCCTGGATAATTCATGCCCATCTTTTGAGTCTCAGCTCAGGAGTCACCTACTTGGGAAGCCATCTCTCACCTAAATTGCCCCCCTTCTCATCCACAAGGTTAATTCGCCTTTTGATAAGCTTTAATAGCATCTTATATTTACTCCACAGGATCACTGATCACATTTTTGAAAATTTGCTGTTTACTAATTTGCATCCCTTTATTAGGCCCAATAGTTCTTCAAGCATATGATGTATTGTTTACTATGTATCTCGGGTGAAATATAGTGCTCAGCACAAATATTTATTAAATAAATATATTTCAGTCATCAATAAGCAACTAGAAGAGTCATAAATTTATAAATTTATGTTTTGCTCACATATTTTTGGGTTCACTAGAAGCCTACTTATTTGAAGAAAAGTTACTATAGAACTTTATTTATGGCCAAGAGTATGTGTAGGAACATGTATTAGTCCATTCTCATGCTGCTATAAAGAACTGCCCAAGACTGGGTAATTTATAAAAGAAAGAGGTTTAACTGACAGTTCTGCGTGGCTGAGGGGAGGCCTCAGGAAACTTACAATCATGGTGGAAGGGGAAGCAAACACATTCTTCTTCACATGGCAGCAGGAAAGATAAGTGCAGAGTGAAGCGGGGAAGAGCCCCTTATAAAACCATCAGATGCATTCACTCACTGTCGTAAGAACAGCATGGGGGAACTGCCCCCATGATCTAATCACCTCCCACAAGGTCCTTTCCAGGAGACATGGGGATTATGGGAACTACAATTCAAGATGAGATTTGGATGGGGTCGCAGCCAAACCATATCAACACATAACCCTTCTACCTCTCCTTTGGCAGAAAAAAATCAATATCCTCCTATTACAACTTGTATAATAATAATACATTAATATCATATTGGGTAACATGTCTTTAAAGAATCAGATATTGGTCCAAGGACACACGGAAAATCTCTACAGAAAATCATTTAAGTTTTTGTACAAAGAAGCTTTTAAGATAGCACTTAAATGAAAAAAATGTTTTTAAAACTGTGAGCTCAGGAGCTGCATTTTATGTGAAAGTGAAAAATAACAGAAGAAAAATAGTACTCTATTACTTTTTTTAAGAAAAGAAAACTTGCATGTATTTTGCTCTTTGTATCCTATCTTTACAATGATAAAATACTTAGATATTTAAACGTGTGTTTTGATGTTACTTAAGTTGTATAACATATTCTTATATTTAAAAATAGCACTGCTGAGAAATTGGTGCAGCAGTTTTATTTCAACTGTGTCACCCAAGGTAAACTTCAAATGTTCTGGCAAGATGGCAGATAGAACACAAAGGTTGGAAAAGAAAATATAGGATATACAAAGGAATAAACTAAGAGAAAGAGAGGGATGCCATCTGTGGATGAGGTATTTCAACATATTTCTAGAGGATGGAAGGAGAACATAAGCTTGTGGATGGACTTTTTCTTTCTTTTTTTTTTTTTAAATTGAGAAGATGATGTCAGCCCAGGACACTCAGGCAGGGACTACAACAATGTAAAGAACTGATCTGCCAGAAGCTTCAGCTCAGAGTTGTCAAATACAGTGAATCCATCCAGATTTAACCTTAACTAATAGGTGTACTGGAAAGACAGGACAGAAAGAAGAAAAATCATTAAACAGTAGAAGAAACATTTCCAGAGCTGAATAGAAAGATACAAGTTTTTGTTTTTGAACCACCCCCACCCCCACCAACTCCAAGGTATCGAGCTCAGCAAGTGCAAAAGACCTACATCTAGACAGCATCATGGAACTTCAGATACTGAGAATAAACAGCATGTCTGAGAAGTTTCCAGAAAGAAAATATAGGCTACAAACAAAAGGATCCAGGATCAGCCTAACATTCAGCAATCTCAAATGTATGAGATCTTGAAGGCAACAGAGCCTGCAATGGTCTGAGAAAAAATTACAGCCAAAGTATGAAGGAAAAGCAGACTTTTTCAAATATACAAGCACTTGGAACATTTACTTGCAGGCACTCTTGCTTAGAAAAATACGTTATGGTGGCCGGACGGGGTGGCTCACACCTGTAATCCCAACACTTTGGGAGGCCGAGGTGGGCGGATCACCTGAGGTCAGGAGTTTGAGACCAGCCTGGCCAACATAGCAAAACCGCGTCTCTACTAAAAATAAAAAATTAGCCAGGCATGGTGGCGTCTGCAGGCATGGTGGCGGGCGCCTGTAGTCCCACCTACTCGGGAGGCTGAGGCAGGAGAATCGCTTGAACCCAGGAGGCAGAGGTTGCAGTGAGCCGAGATCGTGGCGCTGCACTCCAGCCTGGGCGACAGAGCGAGACTCCGTCTCAAAAAAAAAGAAAAACAAGAAAAAAGAAAAAAAAAAAAGAAAAATACTTTATGGTGTACTCTGGAATGATGAAGGTAAAATCCCTGAAAGAGAAAAAAAAATGGGGCATAAAAGAAACTGTGGCACTAAACCAAGAGTCCAAAGGAAAGACACTGTGGCATGGCAGTTGTGCTAGAAGCTTCTGAAGCCCCCTTGAAGCATGACTCAAGTAGAAGAAAGGAACTGATTCTAAAGATTAGATATAATGGATTAAAAGCTGCTGCCCATTGCAGCTGCCCTGGCAGCTCAGCCAGAAGCACCAGGCAGTGTGGCCATGGAAGCCAGCTCGGACGGAGAGGAGGATGCAGAAAGTACAGACGAGGTAACTGAGACAGTGATGAATGGAGGCATGAAGGAAAAGCTCAGCCTTACTGTAGATGCCAAGACAGAGACTGCGGTCTTTAAAAGTGAAGAAGGGAAACTGTCTACCTCTCAAGACGCTGCTTGTAAAGACTTGGAGGAGGGCCCCAAGACCGCAGAGGCGAAGTGTGCTGGGCCCGGCCCTCAAGCAGTAGTCCCGAGCAGAGTGGTGTAGAGACTCCAGCACTCCAAGGACAGTGGAGTCAGCAGTAAGCCCTGGGACAGGTGGCAAGGGTGGCTCCCTTGACCTTTGCACGCCTCCTCAGGAACCCTCTTTCCCTGGTGAGCTCCTCTCTGAAGAGACTATCCTCGGGCCTTCTCCTCTGGAACCAGCATCCCCCGAGGACAGGGCTCCTTCTGCTGTCTCAGGGCTGCCTGACTTGTGTGGCGTTGGACCTCGGGGATTGCTGGTGGATAACACACTGTGGTCTTGCCTGGTGGCGAGTTTTGACAGCCATGGACAGGGTTTGGCTCCAGTGGTGGTGCACGTGGCCTCCGTGGTATGGACCTAGTGGCTTCTCCATCCCACCCAAGGTAACAGTGTCTCACTTCGTCCCACTAACTGCTAGGGAGAGAGCATCTGAGATTTTTCTTTGGGGTGGCATTTTATTTTATTTTTTTTTGTCTTTTGTAGCAGGGAAAGGATATGATGACCGGGAGGACAGTTCTTTTAAGGGTTGGAGGGTGCCAACCAGAGGATAGGGGTGAGTGTGCCCTCATTTTGTTTCTACTTTAATTTCTGCGTATCTGCCATATTGAACTGCGAGACTAAGAGCTGTCTGCAATACAATACCTGTATTAAAAATAACAAAAATAAGGCCTGATTCTGTTTCTAGAAAAAAAAAAAAAGCTGCTGCCATGAACGACAGGGTGAAGCAGGCATGTTTTTTCCTTTATAAGAAAATAGAAAAGAGAATTAGAAAAGGAGAAACAAACAACTGTATAGGAAAGTTACAATTCAAATATGATGCAAACGAAAATGTAGCATGATTTTGAGCAATTACTGTAGATATAGAAAAAATAATATATTTGACTTGGATGCTTGGAATATTTTCCTTTTAATTGCCGGGGGTTATGTTATCTGATCCTCTATCAATTAGAGTTTGGCTACAAGTGACAGATATCTCCAAAAAACATAGACCCAAGAAAGATGTATTCCTCTCTCACATTAAAGTAGAAACTTCAGGGCTGATATGGTGGCTTGAAAATCATTGAGGGGTCCAGGATCTTTCCATCTTATTGCCCTCCCAACTGCCACTATGTCTTCTATTCTTGTCTTCTGTCATGGTCAGAAGAATAAAAGTCAGAAACTATTAAAAGAGGCTGTTTCAGGAATTGGGGCTAAGATGAAGAGAGTTGGGGCAGTAATTTTTTTATTATAAACTTTTTGGTATATTTTTATTTTTTACTATCTGCATGTATTATTTTGATTAAAAATAATACAAAGAATGAGAGAAATAGGAAAGGAAAAGATTCATTTAATACCCCTTTAGTTCAAATGTTACTTTATCAGAAAAATCATGTTGATAACCCTTCCAAAATGTTGTAATCACTCCTCCCAACTCCAGGAAACTGTCTAGTTCATTATCCTGTTTTTTATTTTTGTTCATTAGCACTCACTTTTTTATGTGTAATTGGCACCTCCCCTAGCTATAATGTAAGTTCTATAAGGAAAGAGACATTTTTAAAATTGTTCATTCCCATGTCTCCAAAGTCTACACTTAGTGCTTGGAACATAGTAGGCATTTAATAAATATTTATTGAATAAATAAACTCATAAATAAATATTTAGAAGTCATTAAAATCTGAGGGAGGTAAATAATAAGCTTGGATAGGAGAGCTATCATTAAGAAACCTATAGTTAGATATCTGTGAGTTTAAATTAAAATATAAAAGAAACCTATAATTTACATTAATATCAAGAGAATATTATCAGAAATGCCTTAAATTGGAGTTTTGCAATGTATGTTCTAGTTTGTTGAGACATTTTTGCAAAATGTTTTCCATGATTGAAGTAACTTTAGGAAATGATACATACTATATACACCCTAGGAGATTTGTAATGTATGCTTATATGTAAAAAGTGTTTCTTTTTTGAGAGGAATCTCGCTTTGTTACCCAGGATGGAGTGCAGTGGCACGATCTTGGCTCACTGCAACCTCTGTCTCCTGGGTTCAAGTGATTCTCCTGCCTCAGCCTCCCAAGTAGCTGGGATTACAGGTGCCCGCCACCAAGCTGAGCTAATTTTTTTTTTTTTTTTGTATTTTTAGTAGAGACAGGGTTTCACCATGTTGGCCAGGCTGGTCTCTAACACCTGACCTCTGGTGATCCACCCTCCTCGGCCTCCCAAAGTGCTGGGATTAGAGGCGTGAGCCACTGCGCCCGGCCTGTAAGAAGTTTTGATAAGAACTGCAGTAAATATGTTTAACTCAGCAGTAATATGAAACTCTTTCATATCATAATAAACTTATTAACATCTTGTGGAGCTGGACCTGTGTGGAGCATGCTTTCAGAAATGCTGCTAAATGTGTTACTTAAAGATAACATAGGGAAAACTATATATAATATGAGCAGTACAGATTCAAATGTAATGAGTTAGTGATCATGAGGTTCTTGTTGCCACGTGTGAAAAAATAAGAGGTGTGAATTTGTCCTCATATTTCTCTCTCTGGCCAAGCACTGTTGTGACTGGAGGAAAGAATGTTGGCATGGAATTGGATGGCTGGGTGTACAAAACAGTTTATCTTCCTCCCAGATCCAGAAGGCCATACTATCAGCTACTTATTGCACTTTAAGTTCAGAGTAGTATATTTTGCATGTTAGATTCAACATAATATTTATCATTTAATTGTTATATCACTCAACCTGGAGCACACTAAGTAGAACTGGGGCTTTTTATGTCTTTTAAGACAAAAAATTCCAAAACTTAATTGGAAACATGTAACCATTCTGGTAAACTTTGTACTCCCCCAAAACACTCACAAAAGCTTTATCCTAATCCTTTGTTTATCCCCAAGGATTATCAAATAAAGTTAATGTGTTTTTAAATTATACATCTCTTTGATTTTTATTTTCTTAGCATATGGTTTTTTTGTAGCAGTTGAAATTGGCAGTTACCTTCTAAACTCTGCCACAGCCTTATTATTATGTTATACTAATCATAATTGCCAATCAGTTTGGTCATATTTTTTGTGGATCTCTATTTTATGGATCATGATTATAGTATTAAGCACTTATTAAGAATTGCTTAAGGATTCTTTTCATTACTTCTAACTTCTGGGGGGCAATCAGGATTTGTTTCTCCATTTCATTTCACAGTGTAGGAAACAAAAATCTTTAACCATTCCAGTTAAATTTGGTCTATTAAAAAAATCCAAAGTCTTTATCCAATAATATTAAACCTCTTCTTACATGCTGTCATATTTAAGTTGTATTGACTAATTTACACAGTAACAAAAACAACAAGAAGAAGCAAGGATTTCGGATTTACTTTTTTCCTGTGGGTAGTTTGTCCACATACAGGACTCAACAACTGGTTGACTCACTTGAGCCAGTGGTACCACCCTTCTGGGCTTTTATATCAAACCTTATGCATAAAAAAAAACAGTTTGATTCTTCAGTTAGAGTTCATCCTAGACTGACTTTGAATCAACTCCCTGAATTCTTGGGGTTTGCAAGGAAATTTCTCAATCTGACCAACACATATAAATTGAACCATTTGAAATATCCATATTTTCTTGGCCAAAATTGGTAGACTATCAGCAATTTAGTATGGTTCAACCTAATGAAGGTAGAGTTCAAGAACCATCTTAGTTAAATTGGTACCTGGGACAAACTAATCTCACATACTGATCAGTTTTTGCTGGTATCCATTCTGGTAGTGTGCTTAACAAGTTAAGCAATACAGAAAGGGTAGGACATGTTTTGGTGAAAAATGGTAGTCAATTTTCCATGTTTAGTGAAAAAAGAAGACAATTATTTAATGATGAGTAGGGAGAAAGTGGGAGCCTAATGGTGAAGCCAACTAACAGATCCTTGTACCGACAAATATTGTCACTTTTGACTATTGTGCTGAATATTCCACATTAGGTAACTTAATGGAAGAACTTTAAAGAAAAACTTTCCAAGGCCTAGCTTATATTTCTCTGGGTTAAAAAGGATTTTAAAATCTGATTTGATTTATGAGTTACATTCACTTGAATGTCTAGAGGATGGCAGAAATATTGTTATGTGAATTCCTCCAAATTCACCTGGGTTGCTGATATGTCTGTACATGGTCTTGACACCAGGTTACATGAAATATGAATGTGCTGTCACATTATTTCAGATAAAACTCAAGTAGAAATGCATCCAAAAACATTAATATTTTTGGTAAGCCTTTTCTAAGTTTTGGTCATAGACATGAATGTTTCAAGAAAACTTTAAAAAGTTTTATTATATACCCTGTTGACTCCATGAAGTATTATATACCTTTTGACTACATGAAGTATTATATACCTTTTGACTACATGAAGACTTGCAGTTCCACAGAATAAATCTGGTTTTGGGGGGATGAAATGCAGAGGACAGTCTCCCTTATTGTGAAGAGCAAGAGAATGGTGTGACCAGATCTCTGTTTTGGCAGCAGTAAGAATAACAGATTGACCTGGAGAAATATTTCAGGAAGGATGTTGGTGTGGCAAACTGTATTTATTACAAAGATGGATGCAATACTATCTTCATATCCAAAGTTATTCTATAGGTATGTCACTCCTCCATTAAGAATTGGCTTGTATGTCTCCTTCCCTTGAAAGTGAGTGGGAAGCGATTTGTGACTACCCTAACCAATAAGTTTGGTAAAAGTGTTGCTCTGTGACTTCTAAGGATGGGATATAAAAATGTCATGCACTTCCTCCATGGGATGTTCCTTTTTGGAACCCAGACATCATGCTGGGAGGAAGTCCAAGAAACCTGTGGAGAGACCCACAAAGAGTAGAGCTGAGGATCATGGGCACAGTCCTGGCATAGCTTCAGCCAATAGTACCATTTTGCAAGCATGTGAGAATCATTGTGAAAGTGGATCTTCCAGCCTTAGCTGAGCTGTTGCAACTGATGCCATATGGATCAGCAAAGAGCTGTCCCCAGCTGAAGTCCTGACCCAATTAAAGATGCATGAGCAAAATCAATGCTTAATATTATTTTAAGCCACTATATTTTGGAGTGATTTGTTACACAGCAATAGACAGCCAGAATAGCTAGTTTTAGTAAGGCCTTAACTGAGGAATAGGCATGAATATAAAAGAAACAAACTGTGCATTCACCTCAACATAATTCACCCTTTGCATTCTTTCACTAGTCTAAATTATCCCAGTTCCCATTGCCTTTCCTTATATCACCTACTTATTTTTCATTGTTTTGATTACTCTTCCCTAAATCCCCTCTCAGCTTTTAAGACCCCAAGCTAGACACATTATGTTAATAAAGGCTTGATTAAAGCTGAGAGTAATTAGAGGATTAAGTATAATTCTTACATTCTATTATCTTATTTATAGAACTTGATGGCAGGCTCTAAATTTTAACAGCAAGTGCTGAATTTAGGACTTAAACCGATGAGTTCCTTCTGACTTTAACACACTTTAACATTTTTTATTTAAATGGAATATTGCAATTATTCACCAGAAAGTTGTAGAGACTATAGCAAACACCCACCTGGTCTCTCTTGTACCAACTCTTAATGTGTTACCATACTTTCTATAGATTTAAAAATAGTGAGAAATTGTATATTAATTGGCTAGCCCTCTTCAATATTGTGTCCTCGCCCAGAAAAATCTACTGTCCTAAATTTGTTGTTTATTATTCCCATGAAAGTTTTATACTGTTATGACACACACACACACACACACACACACACACACACATACTTTATAAACTTTATATAAAGGGAATTCTTACACATCTTTCTGTACCTTATTATTATCATTATTTGGATCTATCCATTTGAGCTCCTTTATGGTATTTTATTGTGTGACTATGACCATAATTAATCAAATCTGTTGATAGATATTTAAATAATTTCTAGATGTTTTGCTGTTACAAATCATGCTGCTGTATACATTCTTGTACATGTCTTCTTGTGCACATGTGGAAAAGCTTCCTCAGGGGCTACACCAAGAATTGCAGAGTATAAGGATATACACAGCTTTCGGTTTAGTAGGTATTACCAAATTGCTCTTCAATATGTCTCTGCCAATTCAATTTCTACCAGCAGTGTTGAAAGTTCTTGTTCTTTCACATTTTTACCAACATGTGTGATTATCAGACTTTCTAATTTTTGCCAAATGAGTATAAAATGAAATTTAATGAGTTTTTGCATCTATCTGATTACCATTGTTGTTTGGTATCTTTTTTTTTTTTTTTTTTTTTTTTTTTTTTTGAGACGGAGTCTCGCTCTGTCGCCCAGGCTGGAGTGCAGTGGCGCGATCTCGGCTCACTGCAAGCTCCGCCTCCCGGGTTCACGCCATTCTCCTGCCTCAGCCTCCCGAGTAGCTGGGACTACAGGCGCCCGCTACCACGCCCGGCTAATTTTTTGTATTTTTAGTAGAGACGGGGTTTCACCGTGTTAGCCAGGATGGTCTCGATCTCCTGACCTCGTGATCCGCCCGCCTCGGCCTCCCAAAGTGCTGGGATTACAGGCGTGAGCCACCGCGCCCGGCCTGTTTGGTATCTTTTATATGTTTATATCCTTCGTCTATTTCTCTAATCAATTTTTGTCCTTTCTTATTCATTTGTAGAATTTCTATACGAAGTTTTTATAATAACTTTTTGTTAATGTGCATTGTGAATGTTTTATCTTAGCTATGGATTGCATTTTAACACTGTGTAATATCTTTTATTGAACAAGTTTAAAAAATGTAATGTCAAATTTATTCATATTTTCCTTTATGGTTTGTGCTTTATTCTGTTCTACTAAGTAGATTAATTACTTCCTAGAAATCTTTAAGGTATATTCTCTATTTTTTCTAAATGTTTTTGTTTTTTACATTTGGGTCTCTCACTGTTTTCCCTAGATTTATTTTTTGACATAACATGAGATAGGGATCTATCTTGTTTTCTATGTGGATAACTTAGTTCTCCTGATCATGTTTTCTGAATAATTTTTATCCATTGATTTTTTTTTCCTTTTTGAGACGGAGTTTTGCTCTGTCGCCCAGGCTGGAGTTTAGTGGCTCAATCTCAGCTCACTGCAACTTCCGCCTCCTGGGTTCAAGCGATTCTCATGCCTCGGCCTCCCAAGTAGCTGGGATTACAGGCACCCGCCACCATACCTGGCTAATTTTAGTATTTTGGTAGAGACAGGTTTCACCATGTTAGCCAGGCTGGTCTTGAACTCCAGACCTCAGGTGATCCACCAGCCTTGGCCTCCCAAAGTGCTGGGATTACAGGCTTGAGCCACCGCGCCTGGCCTATCCATTGATTTTTAACACCATCTCAGACATACACAACATTTTTATACAGGTTTATGTCAGTTTCTGGTCTCCCTCTTCTGTTCCCATGTCCTATTTTTCTTGCCTTGTTTTTAAAATCACACTATTTTAATTAATATAGCTTTATTCTAAGTTGTCATATTTGGTAGAATAAGTTTTTCAGAGTTATTTTACTGATTCTTGGTTCTTTACTTTTCCCCATGAATTTTAGGATCAGCTTGTCAAATTCTGCAAAAATACTCTTAGGGATTTTGCTGGGATTAATCTGTGGTAAAACTGACATCTTAAAAGTTGAGCTTTCCTATTCATGACCATATGCCATCTCCATTTATTGATTTCCTTTTTTTTTGTCTTTTCATGAAGTTTTGCAATTTTCTCCATAAATACAATTAGTCCTCATTATTCAAAGATTCCATATTTGTGAATTTGCCTACTTCCTAAAACTTGTTTGCAACCTCCAAGTCAATACTTGCTGTGCTTTCATGGTCATTCACTGACATGAGCAGAGTGCTGAAATATTTGAGTGTCCGGCACACATGTACGTTCTCAGCTGAGTTCCAACAAGGTGGTGCTCTGCCTTCTTGCTTCTGCTCTCATACTGAAAATGTGTCCTTTTTGTGGCTAATAGTACCATGTTTTTCACACTTTTATGTTTTTTATTGGTGATTTTGCTATTTAAAATGCCCCTCAAGCATTGTGCTGATCTGCTGTCTATGTTTCTCAATGCTAGGCAGTTGTGTTGTGCCTTACAGGAAAAATGCATGTGTTAAATAAGTTTTGTTCAGGCCTGGGCTGTAGTGCTGTTGGCTGTGACTTCAATGTTAGTGAATCAACAATATTTATTAAATAAGGAGTCTTTAAACAGAAATACACATAAAACGAGCTTATGTATTGATTGGTTGACAAAAATGTTGTAGCCAGAGGTTCACAGGAATCTAATCCTGTATTTCCCCTAGGAGCAATAGTTCAGTATTTGCTACTTCACTGTGTGTGGCAACTTTATGGAACATAATCACTACAAATAATGAGAATGGACCGTATCCTGAATGTTATTTATTATATTTGTTTATATAACTTTGTAGTTATGTAATTGTGAATAGTATCTGTTTTTATGCTATATTTTCTAATTTGGTTTTAACTGATGTGCAGAGTATTGGTTTTGGTATGCTGATCTTATGTCCCAGCTCTGTCATTTTACTAGCTGTGTGACCCATGACAAGTTTGTTAGTTTCCTAGATTTGTCATAACAAAGTGCCACAAACTGGGTGACTTTAAACAACAGAAATGTATTGTCTCACAGTTCTGGATGCTAGAAGTCTGAAATTAAGGTGTCAGCAAGGCCATCTCCCTCTGAAAACTGTAGGAAACCCCTCCTTTTTTTCTTCCTAGCTTCTGGTGGTTGCCAGCAATCTTTGGTTTCCCTTGGCTTGTAGCTGCATAACTCCAATTTCTGCCTTTGTTGTCACATGATGTTCTCCTGTGTGTGTCTGTGCCTAAATTTCCCTTCTTTTACAAGGACATCAGTCATATTATACTAGGGCATACCCTAAAATGACCTTATCTTAAATTGATTATATCTGCAAAGACCTGATATTTGATAAGGCCATACTCATAGGCAATGGGGGTTACCTTCAAAATGTCTTTTTTGGGGAGCACAATTCAACCTATAACAGCAAGTTGCTTAACCTTCCTATGCTTCAGTTTTCTCTGACATAATTGTATCAATTACTCTGATAATAACTGTATCATTTTTAAGGGCTGTTGTATTAGATTAGTTAATATTATTAGTCAAAAATATATGGAAAATCCTTAGAACTATGCCTGGTCCACAGTAAGAATTCAATGTGTAATCTAGTCAGGTGACTTTTATTTAGCAATTTTGCCGAACTCTTTGGTTTCAATAGTTTGTAGACTATCTTGAATATACTGTTTAGATAATCACATTGTATAGAAAAGGTAATTTTTATATATTTTATTTCAGTTTCTTACCTTATTATTGTAGGGTAAGCCTTGTTATTGTTGTAAGACTTTCAGTATAATGTTGAATAGAAGCAGTGATAGTAAGATAATGAGCACCTTGTTTTGCTTGTAATTTAAATGAAAACTATTCTATAATTTTGTCATTAAATGTGATGATTGCTACAGGCTAGGGTGATATCATTTCTCAGGTAAAGAAAAGTTATTTCTAGTCATAATTTTAGTGGGTTTTAAAATTAAATTTTGAATGAGTACTAAATACTTTTTTTTTTTTTGCATCTGCTAAGATACTTATATGTTATTTTCCAATATCAAGCTGGAAAGGATAGGAATGGAGCAGCAAATGAAAGTTCAGGCTATGGGTTAGGAGTTGAGTGGAAACTTGTTTGGAACTAGCCTGGGTTGAGGGCAAAGCAAGAAACAAACAAACAAAAAACACAGGAATGGCTGTTTGCCTTTACTGTTTGGCAGGTGAAAATATATGGATGTAAGAACTAGCTTAAAGGTGGTATTAATAGTAATAATAACATGATCAATAATAGTTAACATCAACATTCCTCACCAGATCCCTCAAAAACAATAGAAATAAAAGGGAATATATTTCATTTTGTAGCATACAGAGCATAGTTATTCTGTGCTTTTAAGTGAAACACCAGCATAGGAAAAAACAAAAAACAAAAACTGGAGCCCAGGAGGTCAAGGCTGCAGTGAGATGTGATCACGCCACTGCATTCCAGTGTGAGTCATGATCACACCACTGCATTCCAGTTGGGGTGATTTAGTGAGACCCTGTCTCAAAAACAACAACGACAAATAAAAACAAACAAAAAACAAAAACGAAAAGGACAAATGAACAAAAACCCTGAACGGTAAATATGCATAACACTTTGGTGCTGGAGGCAGTATAATTCAGCTTCATCTTTAGTCATGAAATTATCCCATATAGCTTGTTGAAATTCAATCTGTAATATGTGTAGTTTCTCCTTGACCCCGATGACTCAGGCTGTGTTTGAGTCATTGGAAGGCTCGTCATTATTTTCCCCCTTCCATCTTATAATCAAATCATTTTTATTGTTATTTGAAAGTTTATGGCACTGGGATGGATTAACTTTTTTGGAATATGGACAAGGCAAAAACCTGGTTCACAGCCATTTAAAACATTCCCAAACCTGTTTGTGATGAATGTTTGGGCAGGCTTTGGGAATGATCTGTCTCTTTAGATGACAACTGGGTCCTGGCTTGGACCTTTGCCCTCATCTTCTGTTTATACCATCTATGAATAATCTCTTGTTGTTTACACCTTAGGGGTTGCCTCTTGACTTCAAATCTTTGGGGTGAAAAATGTAAAGGGGAACCAAGGAGGTTATGATAACTGGATTCATTTTAGAGTTTCTCTGTAGCGAGGAAAACTCAGTTTTGTTTACTTATTTACCTCTGAGTTATTAATCTAAGTTGTTGGCACCAGAGTTATTTATGATGGACGACAGTAAGTGCAAAAATCAAAAGGTAATTTGGGCATGTTTCAGCCTGGTTTGGGACCTGCTTCAATAAATCCCAATGAAGGAAGGAATATTTCTACCTGTTCAACTAGTTCTCAAAATGACTTATAGGAAAGTGCTCAGTATAAGTGACAATGAAACTTTCTTCCTTTCTTCCCTTCCTCCCTTCTTCTTCCTTGCTGTCTTCCACCAACACACATTTATTGAGTGCCCATTATACATGTTAGAGACAGATGATGAGTACAAAGTACTTAGCATGATTTCTAGTACATAGTAAGTGCTCAATAAGTGATTATCCATAGTGAGATTAATACAAGTTTTGGTGTCATTTGTTATCGTAAGCACAGAGAACCTTACTAAAGAGTACCTTAATGCCTTTTTTAAGTAGGAAGCTGGTGTCTCTAATAGCACAGTCCATTGGTTGGAAAAATGACAATGAGAACAACAAATGGATGCTAAATCCAATTTCTAGTGACATCTCTATAGGAACAATGAGACAAAAATCTGTCTGAAAGCAATGATTTAAACATTGGGTTAATGATGAAATGTGGCAATAGGCAATTTGAAAACTATATAAAAGTTTAATAGGCAGCTACTTAAATAACATGTAAAGATTTTTTCTTCCAGTTTTGAGGACTGCTGTTTCTAAGTTCACACATAAATTCCTCTTTATAATGGGTAAGCTGCCTTGTTCTCAGCTGCATACTGTCATTCCTAAACAGGCCTCGTGCTAAAAATTTTTAGTGCTGTCACCCCAAATTGCTAAACACTACTTACTCTTTAATTTGTCTGTCACTCCTTCTGTCACTCCCTTTGCACTTTATGGTGAGGCATTGGTTCAACTGTCATATCTTAAGTCCCTTTACAATAAAAAGAGAGGGCCTCATTTTACTCTTGTGATGGCCAGAGAGGTCACCTACAGCTGCCCAGAGTTATTTTGACTTGTAGATTTGGGGGTGAATCCTGCTGACAAATATCAAGTAAAGCAACAAATCTTTACTCTTTTTAGATTAATGATTCCTTATCTAAGCACTTTCAAGAAGTGACAAAGACTAGAAAAATAAGAAGCAAAAAATAGAGGTAAATTTAAAAGCCAATCATCCCAACATTTTATTATGACTGTACATTAAGCAAATGACTTGCTGTAGTGTCATGAACAACAATCATTCATAGAACATTTCTCAGAGCAGCATGTTGGTTTAAGTGTGGGGATTCTGTTTGGATTCCACATTTCAGGTTGAATTCTCTGCTACTTTAGATGCCGCTATGAATGCTACATGTTCAGAGGAGGAAAGAGAAATGCAATTTGAATGTTCTATGGCACACAATCAAGGGTGTATAATAAGGCCCCAGGAAGAGTCAAAGAGTAAATTTTCATTTAATCTCTTTCACCCATGCCCTAAATCCTTTCTGACTTTTGCAAGAAGTCTCTGAGTAGGGGTAGGGGTAAGGGAAAAGAATCTTCTGTATGACAATGTTATGACATTATCTCTTCCTGTTCCCAAATGGGGCTCCTACACCTGCGGATGGGACTGTGACACCACCATCACTTTAGGTGTTGCCATAGCTGCACACCCATGCAGCCCCCAGCCCCTGTCAAAGTGGATGCACACCTTCCTCTCACCTGTGTCAAGACCTGGTACCAGGCCACAAAACACATTTGGCTTGGGCTCTGTTTCTTACAGAGCCTTCAATAGCACAGGGCTTTATTCCACTCATTGTTTATTATGGGTGTCTCATATCTGTGGCTTTGGCTGTGGACTCTGGCGAGGAGGTGGGGTGCAGGCAGAGGACCATCTTGTTGTTCCATATCATGCTATTCTAAAAACCAGTCTCTCCTCCAGCCCTTGCCCCTAGGTGGGGAAGTCAGCCTGACCCTGTGCCTCCTTGACCTTTTCCCACAGTGCCTGGGTGGACACAGGTGTCCTTGATCTCCACTGAGCTCAGAGTCTTTCTGAGGAGGAATGCAGTACAGTTGGGGTGGGCTGATCTCCAGTACCATCACCCATGAGACAGAGTTCTAGACAAGTTTGATTTTCCAGTGAGTGCACATGTCAGGACTTCATTCCAGGATCTCTGCAACAATAATGGCCACTGTCTTTCCTAGCTTTTTAAATGAACTTGATTTTTAAAGTAAAATGATTCAACGAAATAATATCAGAAGAATTCTAGGGACATTAAAACATAATAAACACTCCATCTACTGTTGATTTTTTTTTTTCTTAGTATGTTGGTTAAAGTTTGAGATGTAAACAAGGTGACTTTTTCCAGGTCTATAGTGAAAGGATCAACAGTTGGAGACTACATGCTTCCCCCTGTGAAAGTTATTTTCTGGGTAACTATGTAGGATGTGCTAATATTAATTTTATGTTAGTCTCATGTAGAAATGCTTGACAAAAACAGATAATTCCTGCAGCTTGGCATAAGTTGCCTCCTGACAGTGGACAAATATAAATTTGCCACCTGACACAGGGGCCCCATCCATCCCTCATTCCAAATCCCATGTGAGGAACTAATATTTTTCTGACTAGCTTAATTTCTCTCCTTTTCCTTGAGTTTTAGTTAAGGTCCATTTTGGAAACTTGTGCTTATAGTTTAAGAAACTTTACTGATGAGAGGCTCCACTCTAATATATAATTAATGAGTCAGAACCCCGTGTCCAAGATGCTTTTGCGCACCAACAGTGTTCTAATTTATATATTAAAGTCTTAATTTTGTTCTTAAACCTTTTAGACTTGCACGGTGCATTTATCAAGTGTGATTCTGAAAGTCCTTATATGAGCAATGTGTAGTGTGGGCTTAATAGATAACATTAATAAACTCACACTTAATAACCACACTAAAAGCGGCTTCCATCTGGATTTACTGGCAATAAAAGGAGACATTACAGAACTTTGGGAATTTGATCAAGGCGCCGAATACTAATCTTAGATTACAAAACTGTGGAATCTAACTGCTTAAGTATGGGAAAACAAAGCAATCAAGGACAGGCTTTTGGTAAAAGCTTTGCACTGTGGATTAATAATTAATGTGTAAAATGTACTTTATAATAAACTACATCATAATGGATTACTTCTGATAGCTAAATTGGCAATGATATCCCAGTATGGCTTCATTGACTCAATCCTTCAATTTTACTTGCTAGATTTATTGGGTTAAACTACAATGAACCAATTATAGGCCTATTTTAACTTGTTTAGAAATCATAATTAATTTAAAAATATTGATGGAGACCTCAAAATTATATAAAAATTGGCAAAAGTACAAAAACAATAATAATACAAGGTCTTTAAATGAGAAACTGGCACAATCTACCTTTAAGGTAATAAGCAGCATTCAACAGGGAAAAAGCATTTCGAAAAAGCCAACTAATGTTATTAATGCAAGAAAATGTTGAAGTTAGTGCTATATGTTATCATACACAGAAAATAGAGGTAAAATATTCAGTGAGGTAGTTTAGAAATAGTCAAATGTTTTAGAAATAAGCAGCAATGAATTATAATTTACATCAACTTTGACATCAGAATCTAGAAGTAGATACAAGAATTGACTGTCTAGAAGACTGAGAAAATATCTTGTTTTGTGCTGTTCTGAATGTATAACTCTCAGCATTTTTTTTCAGAAATTGAATATAAATCTTACCAGAATCCTTCAGAACACACGGAGAATGGCAAACGAAACAGACTATCTCTTAGGAAAGTTAATTTCATCTTCCCAATCTTTGCCTCAAACTTAAGGAAATTGCATTTATTTCTAATTTTATAAGGCACTCCATTCTCCAAAGAGGGATATTCAGGGTAATTCTGAAGTTAGGGTACACAGTTACTGCAAAAATGTGTAATTTGTCATCTGTTTTGAGTCCCTTAATTCCTACTCCCAAGTAATAATAATCTCACACACAGACAGAACTTAGATATTACAGAGTGTTTTTGTTTTTAATATTATTATGCCATTCACTATTTTAAAAAGTTCATATAAAATAATACGATATTTTAATGAGTAAATTTACATAGCTAAGTGAAAAAATACACCACTGGTAATACTGGTAACTTCTGTGGAAAGAATAAAGATTTAGGTATTTGTCAAAGGAGACTTTAGCTTACAAAGCCTTTTCACATATGCTATTTCATTTATCCTTAAAAGAACCCTGTAAACTCTTATAAACTGCAGTTTGTATAGGAAGTTCCTCTATGTTCATTTCACAAATAGCTGGGAGTCTGTTATATTTCAGCTACTTCAGATATATCAATGGCCTCATAAAGATGACAATCTAGTGGGGAGTACAGATAATAAATAATAATGTAAAAAAGGTAAAAATTATATAGGACATTAGAAGGTGATAATTACTATAGAAAAATAAGTAGAATGGAGTGAGGGGGATATGGAATGGGGAGCATTGCTGGATGGAATATTATCATAAATAGAACACTTGGTGTTGGCTTCATTGAGAAGCTGACTTTTGAGCAAAGCTTTGAAGAAGTTGAAGACTTAATCATGGGGATGTCTGGGTGAAGAGCATTCTCAGATGAGGAAACAGCCCGTGCAAAGTCTCAAGCAATGAGCGTGGCTGGCAGTTTAAGGAAATGCAAGGTGGCTGGTACAGGTGGAGCAGAGGGAAGAGGTAAGGTTGGACAGGTAATGTGTGCCATTGTAAGGTTTTTGCTCTTTCCTCAAAGGGAAATGGGAGCCACTGCAGGATTTTGAGCAGAGGAGTGATGCAACCTAAGTGGGTTTTAAAACCTCACTTAGGTTTTAAAAGTCACACCCAGCTGCTGCGTCAAGATGAGTGCAAAGGGCAGGGGTAGCCGGGAGCCCAGTCAGGAGACCAAGGCAGTAATCCAGGAGAGGGGTGACGGTGGCTCAGAACAGGAAGGGGCAGGGGAAATAGTGAGAAATGGCCACATTTTAACTTATTTTGAAGGCAGAGCCAACAGAACTTCCTGAGAGATTGGTTTAAGGTATGAGAGAAAGACATGTGGGGGACTCTGAGGTTTTTTGGTTTCCTGAGCACTTGGAAGAATGGAGGTGCCATCAATTGAAATGAGGGAAGGCTGCAGGTAGAGCAGGCTTGGCAGGGGAAGGTCAGGAGTTTAGAGGTGGACATGTGAAGCTTGATAGTTCTATATGTATATCGAGGTCAACTGTCAAGCAGGCAGTTAGACGTATGAACCTGAAGTTTGGGAGAGAAGTCTGGAGTAGCTATGTGCATCTAAGAATTGTCAGCATGTTGATGATATCTACAGTCCAAAGACCGATGAAACTGCCAAGGGATTAAGCATGGAGGGAACAAAAGGACCAAGGACTCAAGGTCTCTTCATGCCGCAGATGTTAAACACACACATACAGAAATAAACGTGTAATTGCAATTGTGACAAAATGCTATAAAGGAAAACCTCATGGAGGTATAGGGTAAAAGAGGCTCAAGGTGAGCCTCTCATAGGACATGGCTCTTTCAAGGATACATAGGAATAGTTAGCCTGAAAAAGGGAGGAGAGAGGTTGAGTGAAGGAGAGAGAGGGCAGAGAGGTAGCATGAGCAAATTACCTAGGGCAGGATGGGGTGTGTTTGATGAACACAGTGTGGGTAAGTGTGGCAAGAACTTTGTGTGCCAGGAGGAGGGTGATGTGGCATGAAGTTGAAGAGAAAGGTAGGGCCAGATCAAGCAATGGCCATGTGAGGATTTTGAACTCTGTGAAGCCTTTCAAAATGCTAAGAAGAAAAAGACTATAAAGCAATGAATTAAAATCCTTTCTCTGGAAAGAACTTGATAATAAAGTGTTTCAAGGACAGTGTAATGGAAGTTTCTGCTGCAAATTTACGTTAAAGATGTGGGAAAAAGTAGGATGAATGGCAAAGTTGCAAAGTGGGCTTATGAGGTATCAATGATTTCAATCAAAACAAGGTAGAACTGTGAGTAATAGTTAATATTACAGTCATTTTATTTTTAAAAATATGAAAGAAACACAAAAGGCTGAAGAGGATAATAGAAACCAAGTATGGTATAATCCTCATATTGAGAGTTATGAAAGCCTTTTTAAAATTGGATAAAAGAATAGAACCAGGCATGTAAAATAATGAGTGATAAGGAAAAGACCAGGTGACTGGTCCTGTTTGTCCTGTGTTGAAATGTTAGAACAGGTCATAGTTAATGAGTGGTGACAAGCTGTTCCCTATCTACCCCGAGAATCCAAGAGAAAAAGACTCCTTAGTAGGAGGATTTAGGATTTAGGAGGGGTAGGAGGAAGAATTTTTTGACATTATAAGGTATTAGAATGGATTTCGTGGGCTTACCTTTTCTGAAGGTCTTTGGAGGCTGGACAGACCAAAGGTTGACAATGCCTAAGACAAACAACTATGGTGACTTAGTGTGTTTTGCAGGTTGACTTATTAGTTATAACTGCCACTGTGTTGGTCTTCTAGGGATGCCATAACAAAGTACCACAGACTCTGTGGCTTAAACAACAGTAATTTTCTCACAATCCTGCCAGGTAGAACTCTGAGGTCAAGGGGTCAGCAGGGTTGGCTTCTTCTGGGGCTCCTCTCTTTGCCTTGCAGATGGCTGCCTTCTCCCTGAGTCTTCACATGGTCTTCTCTTTCTCTGTGTCTGTGTCCTCATCTCCTCTTCTTATAAGAAGCCAGTCATATTGCATTAGGGACCACACTAGTGACCTCATTTTAACTTAATTACCTTTTCAAAGACTCTATTTCCAAATAGAGTCACATTGTGAGGTACTGAGGGTTAGAGGACTTCAACACATAAATTTTTGGGGAGCACAATTCAGCCTATAACAGCCCCAAACTAGAAAAACTTTCCAGAAGTGTGGGAGAGCAGTGTATATGAGAGGTAGGAGAAGTGATATCTGGAGGCTTGCAGTATTTTGCAGGAAGAATGACTTGGGATGATGAGAGATAGCCATAAAAGCAGTAGTGTATCATTCATGAAGATCCATGGGCTTTCCTTATACACTATGCATTTATAATAATAATAATAATAATAATTATTATTATTATTATTATTACTGAGACAGGGTCTCACTCTGATTTTCCAGGCTGGACTGCTGTGGCATGATTTCTGCTCACTGCAGCCTTGACCTCCTGGGCTCTGGTGCTTCTCCCACCTCAGCCTCCCAAGTAGCTGGGACTACAGGTGTGTGCCACCATGCCTAGCTGATATTTTGTATTTTTTGTAGAGACAGATTTTCACCATGTTGCCCAGGCTGGTCTCGAATTCCTGGGCTCAGGCAATGTACCTGCTTTGGCCCACACTATGCATTTAAATATATGAGACAGATTCTTACGTTCTTGAGAGGGTACATGAAATGGGGATGGACATGTTTTTGTGAATATAATGGACAGCTAATTCTGAATCAAAGGGAATATTTGAAAATCTCTTAAGAAGTCTGAGATTTCTTGACAACAAAATACAAAATAATCCTCTAGAAACATCTTGAAGAAAATGCACAGTAGCTTATTGCTATAGCCTAAATGTTTTGTGTCCCCCTAAAATTCATATGTGGAAATCCTAACCCTCAAGGTGATGGCATTAGGAGGTGGGGCCTTTGAGAGGTGATTAGTCATGAAAGTGGAGATTTCATGAATGGGATTAGTGCCCCTATGAAACCCAAGGGAGCTTGTTTGACTCTTCCACTATGTAAGGACAGTGATAAGGCACCATCTATGAAAGAAAGTGGGTCTTCAACAGACACTGAATCTGCCAGCACCTTGATCTGGGACTTACCAGCCTCTAGAACTGTGAGAGATACACTTCTGTTGTCTATAAGCCAACCAATTTATGGTATTTTGTTATAGCAGTCCAAACAGACAAAGACACTCATTCATTCAAAAATGGTAATTGAGCTCTCCCCGCTTGTGCCAGGAACAGTGCTCAATGCTTGACTGATCCCTGCCCTCATGGAGTTTACTCTAGTGGGGAAAAATAATGAACGAGGAAATAAACAAATTTGATTTGTCCTATAAAAGTACCACACAAGCGGATGTAGAAGTCCTGGGTTGGGCTGGAGTAGGGAAGCCACGTGGGATTGCGGGGTCAGTGCAGGTTTATCTGGTGAGGATACATTTGAGCTGAGATCTAAGAATGAGGACCATATGGTCCAAGGTATTGATCATCCCCAGTCCAGTGGTTTCAATTTAATTTTGACCTTTTCAAAAATCTCCCTAAGTGGTGAAGCCTTTATTTCAGTTTATGACAACTTTCAGAAAGCCTAACAATCCTGCCACTAAAGTGATAGTTTTGATTTACTTTCGGGCATAATCTTTCATCAATGCCTATTTATAACTATTCTAATGCTATGCAAGCTTACTATCTACACCACTTTACTTCCCAGTACAGGTTTAATAGGAAAAGAATCATTTGCTAAATAAAATATTCACAAACAATTTGCATGTTCAACTGTAGGGGGAGTGAATATTCATAATAGGAAAAATACCATTGCATAAAGAGAATATAATGGTTACTAGGGATTTGGAAACCTGGAACTATCATCAAAATATAAATATTAGTATATTACCATGATTGCATATTATTCTGTTATTAAATCACAAAAATCTCAACTTTTACCGCAATCAGGTTTTTGAATGCTCAACATTCTTGCGCTATTTAACTAGAACAGTTTTCTAGATACAAATGGATATATTATTTTCCATAAAAATGTTATCTTTTTACAGTATATTTAATTCAGATTCAGTTTCTACTTCCACTAAAATAATTGCTTATAATACACAGACTCGATTTTATATGACTAATTAGAACAGTGTATGGGAAAAAATAGGTTTGCAGGTAATATTGAAATTAAATATGTTAATCTGTACCTCAGTGTGCACATTTTATATGAGCTTTAATTTGCCAAATAAATTATAGTTCTGTGTTTATAAGGTGCCCTTGAAAGAGTGTCCTATTTTTGAGCACTAATACCATGGGGAAACAAATATACAAAGCTTTTAGCTATAGGCTACACTTGCATAAATTAAGGCAAGAGCAGTTGGTTGGTAAGTAGAGCTATGGTATCCTTAGCTTTTTAAACACTGAATTGTTAACATGATTTTTTTTTAGTATGGTTACTAATATTACGATAATAAATAATATTTAGTTTCAATATAGCACCCTTCAGCCAGGGCATAAATTCATTTTGAATGCTGTGTTGAATTAATGTATAATAAACATACTGCAGTTTGCTATCAGGAATTCTCGATGAAATGCAGGAAGTCAGTTCTTTGCTTATGCATTAGCATCGCCAGTCTTGCTCTGTTTAATTTTAGCTATTTATAAAATTGCTCTACTGACAGTCCTCTTTATTTTAATGTGATTGTTTTAAGGTTAACCAGAAATGGTATGGTGTGCTTCTTGAAGTAGGTTATAAGTGTTGATGTAGGAATATGGGTCCCTCACAAAAATCCCTTTCACCACTAGCCACCTGCGATCGGGACACTCAGCTGCCTAATTGGGTAAATCATGGTGTCCCCTGTGGGGCAGGGGCCTGCAAAATCACTGTGTATACCTGGAGTTGTTGAGTATCTTATAAAGCAGTTGGATCACAGAGGACTTGTAAAAGAAAACAATGTTGCTGACAGAAGTAGAATCTGAAAGCAGTTGCAGCAATTGTCACTTAAGTCTCAGACAAAGGACAACTGTATTTAAAATGTTCTGTATTCTTTTCTAATAGGTTAGTTCCTTTTTATGATATTTATTTACATAACAACTTACAAGACTTTGGGCTTCAAAGTGGTTCCAGGTCTTAAATACTGAAGAAGTAGAGTAAATTGTCCAATAGCACCCACATTTACAACTAAAGGGAGAAGCAAGAGAGCCTTCAAAAAGGAAAAAGGTAGCCAGCAAGTGCAGCCCCAGCAATTCAGTTGGCTGAGGAGGGAGGATTGCTTGAGCCCAGGAGTTCTAGGATGTAGTGTGCTATTCCAATTGGGTGTCCGCACTAAGTTTGACATCAATATGGTGACCACCTGAGAGTAGGGGACCACTGGGTTGCCCAAGGAGGGGTGAACCGGCTCAGGTTGGAAATGGTGCAGGTGAAAACTCCTGCACTGATCAGTAGTGGGATTGCATCTGTGAACAGCCACTGCACTCCAGCCTCAGCAACATAGTCAGAACCCTGTCTTTAAAAAAAGACAAAAACAAAAACAAAAAAAGAAAGAAAGAAAGAAAAAAGCTAGTATTATTTTGTTATCCATCAGCTTAGGCTGCCATAACAAAGTACCATACACTGGGTGGCTTAAACAACAGAAAATTATTTCTCAGAGTTTTGGAGGCTGGAAGTCCAAGATCAGGGTGCCAGCATGGTTAGGTTCTGGTGAGGGCTGTCTGCCTGGTTTGCAGACAATGGCCCTCGCCCTGTGTCCTGACATGGCAGAGAGAGGGAGCGAGGTCTCAGGCTTCTCTTCTTGTAAGGACACTAATCCTATTGATTCAGGGCTTCATGGGCTTATGATCTCATTTAACCTCGATTTCTTCTTCAAAGGCCCTATCTCCAAAACAATCACATTGGGGGTTAGGGCTTCAACATAAACATTATTTTTTGAGGGGAGATGATTCAGTCCATACCATACTATAAGTTTTAAAACAGGAGTTCATAATGTTTTTTGGTGCCAAAAAACTTGTGGAGTCCCTCCCAGAATAAAGTTTACAAACCTATACATTACATAGGATTATGAAGAAAACTAATTATATGTAAAAGCAGTTGGCAAATTGTTAAAACACTGTGATACAGAAACAGATGTGTTTCTTTATTATTAATACATTAAATAACATGCTCTAGTGGTTTCTCTAATAACCACCATAATTTTGATATAATGATGGATAAAACTGATATTTTGAAATATTTGTAGTAACTGTAATAGAATTTGAAAATGTCTGTGATTTTTATTGGTGACAAATTACAGGTATTGCTAATACTATTGTGATTGATTCTTAACATTCATAATGGAAGAAAATGCAAAATTTTAGTTAGAAGTTGCTAAAATGAAAGCACAATTTTTGTTTTTATCCAAATTTGAAGACTTTAAAAATGTTATGCATGAACCCCAAGTTAAGAATCCCTAGACAGTTTACCTTTTAAGATGTGTTTTCAACCAAAAAACTGTTTTAATAATTTAACAATGCTATGATCATAAAAATGTCAGTTATTAGTATACTTAAGAACAAATAATTGTTCATTATTATTATTATTATTTTTTTTTAAGATGGAGTTTCACTCTTGTCATGCAGGTTGGAGTGCAATGGCGCAATCTTGGCTGACTGCAACCTCCGCCTCCTGGGTTCAAATGATTCTTCTGCCTTAGTTTTTTGAGTAGCTGGGATTACTGGCACCCGCTCCCACACCCAGCTAATTTCTGTATTTTTAGTGGAGATGGGGTTTTACCATGTTGGCCAAGCTGGTCTTGAACTCCTGACCTCAGGTGATCTACCTGCCTTGGCCTCCCAGAGTGTTGGGATTACAGGTGTGAGCCACCGCGCCTGGCCTCATTATTTTTGTTATAGAGCAGTTTAAAAAAATATTTTAAAAGTTGTGGGTTTCAACTAGAGCTGAATGGACTACTAATTGTGTAAGGTAGGGTTAAAATGATAAAATTATTTTAATAAGTAACTCCACTTTTGAAGAGATTATAACAACGTTTTAAAATTTACCTGCCAAATACAGACATACTTCTTTTTCATAACTGACTGATTTAGGAAAGCTATATATTCTGTGGGTATTACTAAAATTCCCATCAAGGAAAAGATAAATCTGGGTTCACTCCATATGAAATAGGGCATCTATGATTTTATCTCTCAGTAGTTTCTGAGTTTGGTCCTTTCAGAAAAAGAAAATGTGTTTCCTTACTAGAGACAAAAGACTGCTTCCCAAATAAACCAACCTAAGAGGAGGCTGTATCTTCAGGAAGCATGGTTGGAATGTTGAGATCTACTTTAGTAAAATTATAAGAAGCCTTTAGGGAGTTAAGTTCTAGGCAAAGAATTTGGGGTACATTTAAAAAATTTTAAATAGCCAGAATGTGTTAAGGGGCAGAAGGCTTGATGACCTGAATCAGTTAAAAAATACCTTAATCCCAGAGGCATACTCAGCCTGTAGTTTCTTTCAGCACAAGAAAGACACGTAACAAGAAAACCAACCAGGCCTATTCAGGCTAAGCTTGAGGACACAGGGCCTTTTCAATGAAATGAACATTTAGCATTTGTGACTTCCTATTCTGTGTTCCTGTCCTCCAAATCTACAAAAAAAGATTTGGCCTCTTCATTTGTATTTATCTTTTTAGGTATTTTATCATCAAATAGAAGAACCTATAACAATGCTAATTTGTGTGGCACCCAAAACTTTTTGAAGGAATGTGTTGGTCTTCATTGTGTTTACTGATCAGATGATACAATAGAGACTCCAGAGGTTTAGTGGCTTGGCTAAGACCACAGAACTAGAATGTTGCAGTATCAATATTAAGATAGAACCTAAGTTATTCGTGTCCAAATCCCATGTCCTTTTTACTAGAATCTGTGGCCTTATTTAAAGCCACTGTAAGGAATAGACAGTCCCTCACTTTCAATAAATATTAATCAAAAAGCTACCGTGTGACAAGTAATGTGCCATGCACTTGCATTATGGTCCTGAACAAAACAGACATGGTCTCCACCTATGTGAAACTTACAATTAAGTGGGGCAGGTTTGAACTACATAATTATAGTAAGGTGTGATGATGCAAGTATGCTACTTAGGGGCTGTTTCTTTTTTAATGTATGTCAATACTTGAGCATACTGAGTTGTGACTTTCCTAGTATCTGTCTCACTGCATATGCACATGGCCTCATCATTCAGAATATGGACTTTGGAGTCTTTCTTCCTGGCTTTAAATCCTTGCTCCATCATGTACTTGCTGTGTGATCTTGGCCAAGATTCTTAACCTCCTGATCCTTCACCTTCTTCATCTGTAAAATATGATACAATATACCTACCTCAAAGAGCTATTGTGGAGATATAGTCAGATAATCTATTTAAAATGCTTAGAATAGTGCCTAATACACAGTAAGTATAGAAAAAATGGTATCTACTATGATTGTTATTGTTTATTCTTTCCTTAGCATGCAGCAAGTATTCCCTTGAACTTGCTCTGATAGTTTGCCCTGGGTTAATGTACATAGCTAATATTTGCTAATTCTGATGCCATCTGTAGTCCTGGCTAGGCCCTGATGTTTTGGTTTCAAAGTGAAGTGCCTTTGCAAGTCTTATATCAATCTGATCTGGTCCATTTCATAAAGCTCTGCCTAATATTCCGGTTAAGAATCAGCTTTTCACCTTTAGTCTTAAAGAAAGCAGAGATGGGTCTCAGATCTTTGTTGAAATTCTGCAATATGCAATTTAAAGTTAGATTGACCTTCAAGCTGACAAAGTAAAACAAACAATTTTATAAATGAAAATGGCTAATCTGAAATAGATCACAGCTAAGAACTTCATTTTTTATTCATTCTCTTCATAGAAGAGTGATATACAAGTGAACATCTAATATTGTACTTCATTGTGGTGCTCAGTGAAGATGCAGTTAGAGGAAATTAAGGACACAATGAATTGGCAGAAACCGGAGAATAAGTCTATAGTCCCTTATTTCAGTTACTTTATTTAAATGTGAGTATGTCTGATTTAAAAAAAAATAGTTGCTACATAAAATTTTGCTGTTGGATTTTTTAATCTTTTGAACTGTTCTGGTTTCCTAGAAATCAACTTTCACTGAAGTTTTTTTTTTAATATGTAGAAGAAGCTCACATACTTCAGGAAAACCGCATGAAAAGTACCCAAGGTTAGTTGCTTCAAACTCACATCTCTTTAAGTGTACTCTGACAATTTTAATTTTTTTCAGGAAAGAAAATCTATTAATTAAGAGCTCAAATATTTAACAGAGAAAATACAGTGAAAGGAAACAATAATTTTTTTCAATAACATGAGAAAATAAAATCACATGATCTAAACATTTCCTCCCAGCTGTCTGCATGGTAAGTCTAGTACCTTTGTGGACTTAAAGGAGAAGCTTTAAGACTGGACTAAGGGCTGTGCTCAGTGGGCAACTGGGCAATCGACCCTTGTTCTGGTTCTGCAGCTCTAAGTTCAGGGAAGACTGGACCAGGCTGTATTAGCAGGGAAAGGCTGAGGGTGATAAATAAGCACTGTACTCATGCCTCACCAGACTGTACTGAACTGTGTAGTCATATTATACATGGTATACTACTGAGATTGATGGGCTAGAAGAGGTGGTCCCCTGCACATTGCCAGAGCAGCCTCTTTGTAGGTCTTTATGCGCGCGTGTGAACACATACACACACACACGAAGCTCAGCTTGTAGGGGAGCACTCTATAAAGTCCCAGTAAGACACACTGGGTCTCACTCTCACTCATGTTATCATCTTGGATCTTTGATTTCTGGGTCCAGAAGCTCACAACTCCAGCTGTCCTGGGAAATATGGTTTATCCCTTTTGCACTTATTTTCTTCTGCACATCTTTGAAAGTAACTCTTCTTGGTTTACCAAGTGGTGTCTGTGTCTAATCTTTCTATTTAGTTGAATATAACATTTTTAATATGATAGTTTTATGAGTTTCAAGTCATAGATGCTTAATAAAAGTGAACTGAATTATACTCAGTTTAAGGTAAAATAAGTATGTTCAAATAATGCACCATAGAAATCTAGAACTATTAAAAGTATGTCTAAATAAATTAAATCCAAATTCCATAACAATTGAAAAAATAGGTGGAGATTCTAGGAATGATATCTAATATAAACATGTATTTAGTTACTGATCTATATTCATATCTAAAAGTCCAACCTTCTTATGCAGTGTACTCTTGGTATTCCTAGAACACTGAGTTCACGTAATGTGTTGTTTTTTCCTTTCACTTTTTGTGTTAACTTTCCAAAAGGGATACAACCAAAATATCATCATTGATTTAAATCTCTCTGGAGACACCCTGTACCACTGATTGTCTCTTCCTTCCAATTCTCTGCAGAAATTCAGTGTCCAGATGTTTCAGAATCCAGATGGCCTAAGAATCCTCTATCACCCAGAAAGGAGGAAAATGTGCATGAAAGTGGAACATTTAAAAGAAAAAAATAATTTAGCTTTGGCTATGTAATGACAACACACAGAGCTTGAGAAAAAGCTTCTTTTCCTAAAGCAGCAACTTAATAAAAGGCATGTTATAGGCTTTATCAGTAAGCCAAAATTTCAGCCTTGCCTCTTCTTCCCATCACCATTAAGAGGCTTGCAGAGGTCCACACTCCTTAAAGGGCAGACAGCATGGAAGAACTATCATGTACAATTTGAAGTAGCAGCTAAAATTGGAATGGTCACGAGAAAGCCTGTTTCTTTGCAATTAAATTGACAAGCTGTCTATGATTACCCTAGGGAACTTGGCAGCTGAGTGATAAAAAGACTGCAGTGTGTTGAAAGGTCTAACGCAACTTACTAGGTAGACAAAGACCACATCTGCTTAACATACTGATTGGGAGAGTTGTGGAATGTACTTGGCTACATTAGCTGAGGAGAGATACTAAGGATACTTTTTCCTCTCTAAGACCCTGTGCTTAGAACCTGTTGCAGAAACTACCCACAAATATTTGGAAGCATGTATGAAAAACAGTTTAGCACAATATCTGATGTTATTCAGCATGAACCTACCATTACAAATCACCAGAATTGAGCAGAAGTTTAGAAAGAAATAATAATTAAAAATGCCTTTAATCTAATTATGTTTGTGAAATTGTATATACTTGATACAAAAATTGGGTACTTGAGAAGATTTATTGTGATAACAATAAATGAAAGAAAATGCATGATTTAATACAAAATACTAGGCAATAATTACTTGGGATATTCATCAGTGGAGAGTCCTTGAGTTGGGCAACACTGAAACTTAGGTTATAAAGGAGAAAACAATAACCAGCTTTGGGGTGGTAGCAATTTGTGAAGACTAACACACCGATTTCAGCAATGTCTTCTTAATTTTGTTATATTCCTTAAAAGGGCAAATGCATGTAAAAAGCAAATGTTTCTTCTAACAGATTTAATAGATACTAGTAGCACTCTACACTAAATAAATAGAGGATGACCATGTCTACTTGCCTATCAGTTCTTTCTGAAGCCCAAGAACCATTTATTTCAGCAATCTTGAAAAATAGTTTGTGACTACTTCCAAAGGAGGATTACCATTGGAAGGGTTTTTGAAGTAGAAGTGTATTATGTACTCCCTTGGCTTTACTTCAAAAACCAGAGATTTTCCAATGAGCTGGCCATCACTGACTGGTCTTTGAGACCAGACCATGTGTTACTTCAACAAAATTATTCAAAGCTCAAAGTCATTCAAATGCTCAATGATGTCAACACTAGACAAAGGTTCCTCAATATTATTTTCAGATTAACAAAACAATAATACCTTATATTAGTATAACACATTACATTTTACCAAATGATTTTATATCTAAAATGACTTTTCTTCTTCCCCTTAACAACCCCGTGGAGTAGATTTTGTCGTCCCCATTTTAAAGATGAAGGAAGGGAAGGAAGTTCAGAAAGACTGAGTGACTTGCCTAGAATCACATAGTAATTGGCAGAGCTAAGTGTCTTTGCACTGCAATCAAAGGAAGATGGAGAGCAGAGCCTAATGTGGAAGATAGCATGAGATGTTTAAAAAAGTCCCTCATTTGCAAAACCTAAGTCAACACATTTGTGTAAACTGAACATTCAAACTTCCCTTTTAGGATAACTGGATGAGATGATATATGTCTGCTGATGCCTTCAGCCAGACTCTTAAGAATGTGAATCTAATTATTGAGGAAAAAATACTTGTACTCATTCCTCCCATTATGTTGAAGGTTATAGGCTTATGTACTCATTACTTGCCTTTTCTAAGAAAATGTGCATCTGGTAAGAGGCTGCTATACCATTCGTTGCTTTTTCCAAATGCCCCCACTGCTACGAGCTAGTACAGTGCCTTGTACAAAAGTTGGGTTGAATAAATGCTTTTTGATGCTAATTATCATTTCTGACAGATAGTAACCAAGTCGTGCTCCAAAACAATACTTTGCGATTCATCCAACTCTTGATTATTCACTGGAAAGAGGGGCTAGAAACAGCATGGATAATTGAAATCCACAGACAACCATAAACCTAACTTTACAAATAGCTTCAATCTCCTCCCTCAGTAAACCTTTAACTGGAGCTAACATAATTAGGTTGACTGGTTTGAGCTGGTTAAATGATACTTAGTGTCAAAAAGTATTTATTCAACCCAACTTTTCTACAAGTTTGGGCTTTATCTCCTCCACCTCCACTCTGGTTGAGGTACTGCTAAGCGGAAAAATAGTTTAAAAAATAGCTAACAGGGCGGGTGAATCACCTGAGGTCTGGAGTTTGAGACCAGCCTGGCCAACATGGTGAAACCCCATCTCTACTAAAAATACAAAAAACTAGCCAGGCATGGTTGCGGGCAACTGTAATCCCAGCTACTCGGGACGAGGAGGCAGGAGAATCACTTGAACCTGGGAGGCAGAGGTTGTAGTTAGCTGAGATCGCGCCATTGCATCCAGCCTGGGCAGCAAGAGTGAAACTCCATCTCAAAAAAAAAGAAAAAAAAATAGCTACCAGAATTAATAAAATCAAGAGTTCACTCAAGTAAAACATCTCTTTTGACAACTGCGCTATGTGCATGTGGTACTTAATGCTTTTTAATGAGACAGATATACAGTGATAAAAATATATCATCCACCTTACTCTTCTACTTCTTTTGCTGACCCACATCACAATCCTGCAGTTACTTAACTACTTTTATACCCGTCTTGTGTATTAAGCCATTTCTTAATGTTATTCGTTCATTTATTCTAAATTAGCCAATAAACTTCTGGCAGTAGGATGGACACAAAGTCCTTCCAAAAATGTAGCATAGTGTGAGATCAAGATCCAGAATAAAGTTTAAATATATATGTTTAAACTTACATATATGTGTGTGTGTATATTTAGTTATAGTAATATTGGCTGTATTGACAAGCCTTCAAAAATGGTCAGGCCACTTAATACATTTACAAAAACATTACCTTCTACCCAAGGAAAGTGATGATATGTGAAAGTGATGATAAGTGAAGATACAATGAAAATTATTTAGAATCTTTATTTTACAACAGTAGTACATGGAATTTAAATACAAGGTAGTTGTACACACTAGTTTGTCTCAGGGGATACTTATAAGAACTGGAAACACTAACTGAATCAACACTGGTTCTTTACCAATATCCATTTCCCCTTTTTTCCTTACCTGGATTTGTCTGGGACAACTACGTGCCCAGTTAAAATTTCTCACTTCCCCAGATTCTTTTACAGTTAAGGCTGTGTGATGTAGTTTACCTAATAATTTGTATGCAAAACTTTACCAGGTGAGGCCCTGGGCAAGCTATTATTTTCCTATAAAAAGGGACAAACTCAGATCACACACACCTTTTCCCCTTCTTTATTCTTTCTGCTTAGAATGCAGAAAAATGCATGGAGGTAAAGCATCCATCTTATGACTATAAGGAAAAAAGCTACATGGTAAGGATGATGAACAAGAGAAAATTAGGTCTCTGATGGAATTGTGGGGCTGCTGAACTAGCCCTCACATGCCTCCCCTTAAAAGAAAAACAAATCCTTATTTGGTTAAGCCATTTTAGTAGGGTTCCTGTTACAGGTGAAGGTAATAGAGTCTGGCACACAGGCTTGTTAGAGCATTGTCTCTGCAGATAAAGGTTCGTGGCACTCTACTGTGGCAGTCACTTTTACATTTTCTTCATATCCCTTAAAGTTATAACACTCTCCAGCTGTAGTTTCCTGCAGCTATTAATCATATGTTTGTTGGACAATCCTCTCAGGCTACAGTGATGTTTATAATGCCAATCACAAGGTCCAAGAATTTCCACCAATTACTAATTGCCTGATAATTTTAATATTTGTTTCTTAATGGCATCACAAGCCACTGTGAAACTTGTAATCTAATGCCCAGAGTGAAACATGTAGATATTTAGGTATACATAGATATCTAAAATATTTCCAATATACAGTATATAGCAACTTAACAAATCAACGTTGTATAGGAGAATGCTGAACAAGGTGTGCTCAATGAAAAGGTCATTCTGTGGGACAATCTAGAATGAAGTCTCTGATTGTCAATAGCCTACTGGAACTGTTAATAAGGGAGCCTCTTCACACCTGTTGAAGGTAAGTGATTATAGCATTTGTGGTTGGAAAAAAAACCATCACAAAGTTAACAAGGAGGTCATGAATTAAGCTACCACATAATTTTCCCATTTTTCTTCTCATGACACCATCCCAGAATTTTTAGGCTCAGCTATTGCATTTACTACATTACCTAAACGTTATTTGTGTACATGTAGGTACCCAGGTGGGGGAAAACTCCTGGAAGGCAGGGCCCATATTTATTCACCTGTTTCCTGAGTGTGTCTGCCACATGGTGGGTGCTCAGTACACATTGATTGAATCAAATCTGGTGTGGTAGTGTGTCCAGAATTGGTGGGTTCTTGGTCTCACTGACTTAAAGAATGAAGCCACAGACCCTCACGGTGGGTGTTACAGTTCTTAAAGGCAGCATGTCTGGAGTTTGTTCCTTCTGGTGTTGGGATGTGTTTGGACTTTTTCCTTTCTGGTGGGTTCATTGTCTAGCTGGCTTCAGGAGTGAAGCTGCAAACCTTCGTGGTGAGTGTTACAGCTCCTAAGGCAGCACATCTAGAGTTATTCATTCCTCCCAGTGGGTTCGTGGTCTCACTGGCTTCAGGAGTCAAGCTGCAGACCTTCATGGTGAGCGTTACAGCTCACAAAGACAATGTGGACCCAAAGAGTCAACAACAGCAAGATTCATCGCAAAGAGCAACAGAACAAAGCTCTCACAGAGTAGAAGGCAACCCCAACAGATTGCCACCGCTGGCTAGGGCAGCCTGCTTTTATTCTCTTATCTGGCCCCACCCACATCCTGCTGATTGGTCCATTTTACAGATAGCCGATTGGTCTGTTTTACAGAGAGCGGATTGGTCCGTTTTGACAGGGTGCTGATTGGTGTGTTTACAATCCCTGAGCTAGACACAGAAGTTCTCCGCCTCCCCACTAGATTAGCTAGATACAGAGTGCTGATTGGTGTATTTACAAACCCTGAGCTAGACACAGAGTGCTGATTGGTGCATTTACAAACCTTGAGCTAGATACAGCATGCTGATTGGTGTATTCACAATCCCTTAACTAGACAAAAAGATTTTCCGAGTCCCCACCAGATTAGCTAGATACAGAGTGCCCATTGGTGCATCCACAAACCCTGAGCTAGACACAGGGTGCTGACTGGTGTGTTTACAAACCTTGAGCTAGATATGGAGTGCTAATTAGTCTATTTACAATCCCTTAGCTAGACATAAAGGTTCTCCAAGTCCCCACTAGACTCAGGAGCCCAGCTGGCTTCACCTAGTGGATCCGGCACTGGGGCCCCAGGTAGAGCTGCCTGCCAGTCCCGTGGTGCGCCCGCACTCCTCAGCCCTTGGGTAGTCCGTGGGACCGGGCGCTGTGGAGCAGGGGGCGGCGCTCGTCCAGGAGGCTCAGGCTGCACAGGAGCCCATGGCGCCGGGGGCTGGGGAGGCTCAGGCATGGCGAGCTGCAGGCCGCGAGCCCTGCCCCGAGGGGAGGCAGCTAAGGCCCGCGAAAAATCGAGCGCAGCGCGGGTGGATTGGCCCAGCTGGGGTACCTGGCGCACCCCCCGCAGTTGCTGGCCCCGGTGCTAAACCCCTCACTGACCGGGGCCGGGCTGGGCAGGCCGGCTGGCAGCTCCGAGTGCTGGGCACGCCAAGCCCACGCCCATCCGGAACTCTAGCTGGCCTGCAAGCGCGGCGCGCAGCCCCAGTTCCCGCCCGTGCCTCTCTCTCCACACCTCCGGGCAAGCTGAGGGAGCAGGCTCCGCCCTCAACCAGACCAGAGAGGGGCCCCCACAGCGCAGTGGCGGGCTGAAGGGTTCCCCGAGCATGGCCAGAGCGGACACTGAGGCCGAGGAGGCACCAAGAGCGAGCGAGCGCTGCAAGGGCTGCCAGAACGCTGTCACCTCTCAATAGGAAAAAAGTAAGAGTAGAATTTAGAATTGCAAGCTTTTCTTTTAATTCATTTTCTTTATGGTTTTCCAGTTAGAGGGAAGGGTAAATAACAGAGCAGATGCAGGGGTTTTGACACTTGCTTTTAGCGGGTGGTAAATAAATCCTGGGAAATCCTGAACAAATCGGGGAAGATAAATAATTTGTGCTTTAGCTTGGGAGGAGCATAGATGGCAAAATTATCACGAAAAAGGACGAATAACCAGTAGGGGAAAATCTTTACTCGTTTAAAGTGTCTGTATATCCATAAATTATTCTTTAAATGGCTTGTGGGTATCCTACTTAAATATTGCCTTCTTTAGTTTATATGCTAATTTCTTAATCATTTCTGAGTAGTTTAATAAAATTTTCCGTTTCTGTAAGAAAAGTTTAATTGAATGGGAAAACATAATAGTTGTAGATAATTATGACTAGGGGAAACTTGCTATTTGGACCATGAGCTCACAACAAAGACATCATTATTCATTAGAGATAAATTATTTGTGAGGAAATAACTCTCGATTATGTGCAAATTCAGTCTATAAACAAACCGAACATCATAGGATATGAGTAGTTTCATTTGCCAGATTACCAACAATTTCTGCCTGATGCTCTGTGTAAGATGAGCTGGCATCTAACTCTCCTTTAACAATCTTTGAATTTTTTAAGAATCAGACAATGGTTTATGATGTGTGTTGTCACCATCAGTTAACCATGGTATCCAGTCAACCAGAACATCATATTTTGTACCCATGCAGAATTCAGCTAGATTTCAGGCTCCATGAGGACAGCTTTTGCAAGTGATGAAGACCCACACAGCATCCCAGAACCCAGGGTTTCAGAAACATTGTTGCAAAATTTACCTGATGAGAGAGCATTAGGTCCTTGCCCAAACTGGTCAGTCTTATTTAAAAACAAAACAAACAAATTAAAAAAAGAGAAAAAAACCCAAGGAGTTGGCAATAAAAACGTACTTACTTTTCCATCACTTTAATGGTAGCCAGGAATAATTAGAATAAAGCATGACTGTTCAATTAGCTTTCAAGACTGACCAATTGAACTAAAATGTATTTTTATTACATTTGGGTAGCGTAGACCTTTCCAAATGTGGCTGTTTTCAAGTAACAACAAAGATCATTCCTTTCTTTTATGAAAGTTAATAAGCTGAGGAATACTACAGAACACATTCTTATTTTATGCATTAGGGGGATTTGAAATGGAAATCAACAATTCTCAGAGTTTCTCTTCGGAGCCCTTCCCAATGACCAATTCCAAATCCTAACTAGGAAAGTGGCATATTCCATGGGCTTGCACTAGAAGGGGGATAAGAAAGCCTGAATTTTCTCTCCCTGGCATTGAACTGCTAGGTGACATTGGGTGGCATACTTCTACATCTAGGGTCTGACTGGTTTTAGGACACTCTCTGAGCAGATGAAGCACCGTTGACGCACATCAGGCCCTGGCATTCTCATCATGCCCCTGGGATGAAACTCTCACAACGGCCTACAATTCACCTTGACTGCAGCCATTCCTTGTGTCTCTCCGTCCTTCCAGTAGTTCATTCTCACGAGACAGTTTGTCACCCTTTATTCCTCAGAAGTGTTGCACATAAAGAATCTTTCGGATACCAATTCTCTCATAGGCCCTTCTTCACGTCCTGTCCTTTGGTCTGTCTACAAACACTCCCAGGGACTTTTTCTTTCTTCTCATGGTATAATTTTGACCCCATGTTTAAGATCTTAAAAGCCACTTACTTTCTCTCCGCAGTCCTTATTTTGCCAGATTCTTCTTCTGCACAACCTCTGCCTTTCCCCTGGCTTCCCTATTACCATCAGGCTCTTGCTCTTTGAGACTCGTTCTATCACCTGGATTTATCATTTCGAACCATTCCCACATTCTATTCATTTTCCTGGAATGTTGCTGTTGAGTCCTGTTCCCATTTCCTTCCTTTGCTCTCCATAAGAGGCTGGAGGTGGGGAGAGACCACAGGTCTGGAAAGAAAGACCTGGAAGATGGTGGTAGGCCCATGTGAGAGTGGGCAGTTAATTAATTTTTCAGTCTCTGTTTTTTTCCCACATAAAGTGCGGGGGTTCCTATTTCTTTGTACTTAGGAGAGTCAGGGAAACACAAAGTGATTGTTACACTAGAGACACTAACCACAACACAAGCCATTTGCTTAGCAAAAACAAGAAAATCACAGGTTTATTTGATGACATGGCAATGCGAAAGATGGAATTTGGGGCTATCAGCCTAAGTAACAAACAGAGAGAGGCTGTCTAAAAGGAAATTACATTTATTTGGGAACAGAGCATTGGAATGGGAATACACATGCCAATAGTAAACTACAGGCATGCAGGGAGGTAAAGAAAGACAAAGGCTTTTAAAGGAAAAATGAGGATTATATCATTGTTTTGAGATAATTATCCTTGGCTATGAAGACCCATAACAATAGTAAGGGTGATGCCAGTCGAAGGTTGGATAGTCAGTTGCTGGGCGGATGTTCTTGCTGAAGTATTTTTTGTGTAAGGCTGTAATCATTTTTGAGCAAGGACTGTGGTTTTTGCAGGGTCTTTTGTGATAGTTTTTGTTATCAGGCATTTATGCATGAGAACCTTTTTTTTCATAGCCTTCTGCAGCTATATTTGTCAGGGTTCTTTTAATTAATTAATTAATTAATTTTTTAACACAACTGACTCCATTTTGTTTCTGACAACTTTCACAGGCTCAGGGCAGCATATTGGCTTTTTTTTTTTTTTGACACAGGAACAAGCTCATGGTTTATTAGATTGGATTAAAGCTGGTCGAGTTAAGTAGATTCAACTGGACTTTGCCAATGAAGTAAACATGAACTCTCTGCTTTTCCCAACTCAGTAGTGGAATTTTTAAGATACGTTTCACAGATGTCTAGGATCGGTTTCCATTCTGTAATAACGGGAAACAATCATGACCTTTATTTTAAACAAAAACCATTGTGGAGGTGGATCCAGGATGCAAACAAAAATTATGCATCATTTTGCATAGTTGACATGGTGCATTTGAAGCATAAAACATTGCACACACTGTAAACAAATGAAAAGCCAGAGTCAGCCCTGTTAGGCCTGGGCTACGATTGATTGCAACCTGAGGGCTGTGAAGTAACAGTCTGGAACTATGGTTTATCAACAATTTCATTTTCCTGAGACAACTTTATCCTAGAGAGCTGGTAAAGTGCAGCATTTCCATTGGAACAGGATCGTGTGTTTTTCAAAGTATTTTCAGTTTCATCGTCTCCAGTTTGCACTCAGCAAAGTTGCTTTCACAAACTCCTGCTTAAAACGTATATGGGCATAATAGCTTCCAGAGATTTTATTACCCCTGAGAAAAATACACTCGAAAATGTAAGTGGCAAACTGGAAAATGTTATTTTGATTCCAAAAAAAAAAAAAAAAAAAAAGACACACAAAATCTGAAATACCTAGCTTACCTTTGTGGGTTGCTTTCTCTTTCCTTTTTTCTTCGAGGGAAGGGAATTGGTGGGGTGGGAAGCATCTTTATTTTTGCCTCCTGTTCTTTTCTGAATAGGCATTTAAAAGTGCATAATAAACTCATCCCTTTCAAGGCCCATCCTTTTTGTGTGATGGGGAGAAAGGAGGAGGAGGAGGGCCTGCGCTTTTACAGCGCCATTCCCCATTTCTCCAAGAGTGGCTGCCCGTGTGGGCCTCCCCGGCACCTCTCACCTCCTTTCCTGAAAAGAAAGTCCCAACTGCCCAGAATCCCAGACTCATCTAAGCGCGGGGGCACGCAGCCGACTGGCATTTGAGTCACCCTCCACCTTCCCCAGCCGGCCAGCTAATTGTTTTGTCAGTTTATTCGGCGTCAAAGAAGTGAGCCCGGGGCTGGTGGCGCATCCTGGGCCTCCCGCCATCGAGGCTCATCCTGGGCCTCCAGCCACCAAGGTGCGGGCCGGGAGCCCCGGCTGGAGATCAGGGGGTGCCAGGGGCGCTGGGCGGCCCTCGCCCCGCTTGCGGCCCCGACGAAAGGCAGCGGCGAAGTGGTTAAGGAGCGAGCGCGCTGCTGCGGGGCGCGGGCGGGCCGGGCGGAGGCGCGCTCCGGCTGAGCGGCGCCCGCGGCAGCCCCAGCGGCAGCTGCGGCGAGAGGAACGCGGGCGGCGCGGGGAGCGGGCAGGACGCGCCCAGAGACACGCAGAGAAAGGGCAGCGCCGCCGCCTGCTGCAGTCCTCGGCGCGGTTAATCACGCGCTCCCCTCTCGCTGCTGATTTGCAAGAGCAGATTAATCAGAGAGCGCGGCTTGATGAAATTTGCTGTTATTGTGCCCATTTTTAGCAACATCTTTTATTATCTTCATTATTCATTTACAGGGGACCGGCATCAATTATGCAAATGAGTTCACAGACTTTGCAGATTACTTCATTTGCCGCTATTGTTTGTGGAAATTTAATTATTAAATATTATTAAGCTTGCGTTTTCTTCAATTTTCCAAGGCTTAGTTTCATTTGATTTTTCCTCCAGCTGCTCTTCTTTCCTTTCAGTGCCAAAACAGCTCCTCATCAAAGCGGCTCTGGCATGTGAAGACCAAATAAAATCTCCTCAATTTAATAATTTTGATGTTAGTCCCTTGTTCTCAGCTGCTTGCTCAAAGCAATGCAGAGAGGAACGCAGAGCACATTCAATTTAATGAGCAGAAATTGAATTCAAGTTTGTTCGGAATTGACTTCAATTAAGCAGAGTCTTAATGATAAATTAATCTCTTTTCTTTATTCCCCAGAATTTGTTTTTCAAAGTAGGAAATTGGACTACATTGAAAGACCAAATAAAGAATACCAATTTTAACTAGATCATGGAACTGATAGCAAAATTTAATTCTTTATAGTAACGTTCTTGGACAAATAGCATTCTTTCTATGGCGTGTATTATAATTTATATTCATTGTTACCACTTACACTTACATGGCGTGGATAAAATGGCAGTTGAATTAAATATGGGCTTGTAATAGACTTCAGAGTTTTAATCTTTATTAAGAAACTCTAATTGAATGCATAATTAGCTTTTCAGGCTTTAGGAAATTCGGTTTAATATCTATGTGAACTGAAAACATTGATCAGGAATTTTAAAGCAATTTTTATGAATTTATTTTTGAGGAGAAATTATCAGGCTTACATAAAATGGCATTTTAAGCTGAATAGCAAGAATCCGAGAGGCAAGGAATTAGGTTCATCCTGTGTTGTTACAGACACCCAACCAGGGCTTCCTTGGAACCAGGGCCAACAATGGTAATTTTAAGTTCCTTTTATTAAAACCTCTAATGTTCCTCCAGGCCACCAAATCTATTATTCCTGTCCAGACCCTGCTGAAAATCAAACTCGCAGCTACTGGGGGATTTTAATGAGGGCGTCCATATTGATTGTTTGGTTACACTGTTTGGGTTTGCTGCCACTGTCAAAAATGTACCTGACATTTTTTTCACCTGAATCATGGATCATCTTTTCTGGAACATGCCGAGCATAATTCTCCATGCTCCAGTCTGCAAAGCACTCTATCTGCATATGCCAAATGTTATTATTGCAGTTCCTTCAGGAGTGACCTTAGAAGATGTTTGTTCCAAAGAACTTCAAGCTGTTCACTGTGGTATATTCATAGTCACAAATTTAAAATACATCAGTGAGAGAAAATACATTTACGCTGTGTACTGTTTCGCAGAGTGCATGGGTTCCCTCTGCCTGCTTCCTGCTCCTTTCACATACTTGTTCTATTACTCTTGGCCACTCAGACATAGTGTGTGCAAATTCGACTTTGCTGTGAATTTTAAATTGAAATGCATGTGATGGAGATTATCTTCCTTGTTTGACAGTACAGTATCGTTATTCCCAGTACTTTCAGAGTCTACCTGCTCTATGTTAGAATTAAAGACTTATATAATAATAGAATTTAAAAATGGACAGGGCTCTTAAAAATCACCTGGTTCAACTCCTGTGTTGTATAGATGGTTTTATAGATGAGGAAACCGAGGCCCATGAATGTTATGTAATTTTCCCAAGGCCACAGAGTCAGCCAGAGACAGAGAGAGCTCTAAAACTTGCAGGTATACTAACTTCTGGACCAAGGAATTCTTTTTCACTATTCAAATTTTTCACTCCAAGTTATGTAGTGACATCTTTGAGTAAGTAGAAACTAGTTTAAAAAAGACAGGAATTAATTTATTGTCTTGTTCAAACTGGGAAATATATTGATTAAAGTGCATAAAAGCACACACAAATGCGGTAAGCCTATTTATCTGCATCTCAGACAATTGGGAAGCCTAAATAAATGGGATTGTTTTGTGCTGTGCTTTAGTGAGAGAGGAACAAATGAAAAGTTAATAGCTAATATCAGAATGTTTTTAAATAAAAAAAGCAAGAAACACTATAGTGCTATATGCTCTGTGCATATGAAGTTCTATCTTTAATGGTGTGGGTTGGCAACATTTTAAATTACTATTTTCAGTATTTTTTTTATCCCACCCCCACTGAGATGTGGGTATCCCAAACCCCTTTCATTTCATTGCAATCTTTCATTTGTTCAACCTTAATGGGCTGAGAGCACTAGACAATTTGCTAGATGTTGAAAATATAAAGACTGATAAGTCTGGTAAGGAGGTTACAGTGTAGCTAGTGGGGGAAAACACTTCTTATGGTATGAAATAATTATTGTATGAAATAGCAAATGTTCTAATGTGTGCACAGAGCACTGAAGGGCCACACTGGGGGTATCTAAGGCAGACCAGGAAACCTAGGAAAACTTCTCCATGCAGTGATTCCTTGAGCCCTGCCTCCAAAGGCAGCTTACCAAAGTGAAGGAGGCGGTGGTAGCATGGGGTAGGGTGGATGCAAGGAAGGCTTCACCAGGTAGGAGGAAAACCCTGTGGATGGATGACTGAAGTTTTGTGCCAGGAAATGTTGGGCAGTTGAATTACAAGGCCAAGGGTCAGGAGACCCTTAAGTCTTTTTTGTATTAAGGATAAGTCATTTAACCTTTCAGTTTGGAGGGCCTAAGTAGCTTCACTGAGTACAGATATTCCTTGAATCATGGTTATCTCATTTTCATCGCTTATTAACTAATATATTAGTTATTGCTTAGTACTTCAGCAGTTGTTAGCTGGAATGTAAAGGAGGTTAGAGGAATTTGGAGGATGGAATGGGGACAGGAAATGGGAGGACGAAAGAGTGAGGAATGAAGACACTGATGAAGGTGGGAAGGAGGTTCCTGAAATAAACTGTCTATCCCGAGCTTTGTCTAGAATTTGAACCCTTGGTTTGTTAAAATCATCTCTGCCCTTTCTGTTCACTGATAATGGCTAGAATTTTACAACTTCTACCTCAGAAACACTATATAGTAAGAATTTGTAAAGTTTGTAATGAACAACTCTGTAAGAGCTCAATGCCCCAATGAAATCAAAACAGATAAAGTCATATATTATGTCTTGTTGGAGTATCGTACTAAGTTTTTAAGAATCAGCCTTCAATTTTTTGGTGAGCAGAGTTGCTCAGTTAATTAGATCATTGAATTAATCAGAATACTGCATTTCCCCACCATTCTAAATAAATTAGCTTATTAAGTCTATTTTCTTACTTTCAGACCTATAAAATTGAGTTTTCAATCCTCTGTGTAAGAAAACTAAGGTAAATATTAAAGTAGCATACATAAAATCATTACAGATAAAACCAATGATATTTTCTTCCAATTAAGATAAAAAATTTCAGACACAGTTACATAATTTCAATGATAAGAGTTCATCGTGTTAAAAAATCGGTTTAAAGAATATGTTAAAGGAAGTAGTAGAAAATTGAAAGTCTTAAGAGACGTGATATCACTTGAGAGTGAAGATTGTTTTTATTATTTACGCGTGATTCAATTCAGAGAGACTGATTTAAAGATCTGCTCGAGCTTCGGTTAAGGGTAAAAGAGTAAGGATTTTCTTCTGCACCTGTCACCTTAAGCTGAATGAAAACAACTGCTTGGAAAAGTTCTAAGTGTGTGTAAGGGCAACTTGAGTCCGAAATTATGGGGCTTTCAGATGGCCAGTGAATCTGGTGTAATGTTAGAACCCCCACTGATGGACGTTAGCCGGGGACCCTGATGAGAGAACATCTCTTCATTACTTTTCTTCTGAGGACTTCAGCAGTTGTCTTGTCAGTCTTGACCAATACACATTTTCTGCCTTATTTATCAACTTTGCAACCCCAAATCCACCCACTGGGTTCTCTTGTCTTTGTGTTTGCATCTCTTACAGGTTCCTTTTGAAAGATCTCTCAGTTTGAGGCAATGTAAGTGCTATTTGGACTTTGTGTCTCTTTTCTTTCTGTGATAATCTAACTGCTTTGCCACTTATTCTTGTAGAATAAGACAGCTTTTCTAAACCCAGCATTCTTTACTGTACTTTCATGGTTAATTTAATTAGATGAAACCAACATTTATTGAATGAATTTTTGTAAGGCACCATCTGAAGGATCTTGAGAGCTACAAACATGGCCAGGAGGGCTACTGCGCCCTCAAGCAGTTCGTATGTGAGTGGTTAAGGTGACAGAGTAGGAAATACTTATCATCAATATAATAAGTGTTATAATGGAAACAGGGCTCTGAGGAAAGAAAGGGTAGGATCACTCAAGTAGGAAAGAAATGTAACCTGAGTGTTAAGGAATCAGCTGGAGTTTGTGAAGGCCCAGAAGGCAGCGATGGAGAAGAATGGCAAGGGCATGGCTCTCCCAGTCAGATAGCTGGGTTAGGATCTGCTGCATACCTGCTGAGTCAAGTGTTTCACCTCTGAAACTCAGTTGAGAGAATGGCATCTACCTTGCAGAGCATGTGGTCATATACTCCATGTCTCTTAGAGTACCACCATCTGTACTTTGAGCAAGAGTACCAACATCTTGCTCAAAGTTCTTAGATTTGGAAAGGAAAGAATTTGGCCTCTGGGTACTATTTCTGCCCTATATTTTTCCCCTTCAGCGTGCCTAGAGGGAAGTCAAATTTCAGGGTGAAGTCTACATAGAGGCAGGAACTGGGGAACGGCGGAAAGTGAAAGTTCATACATGCTTGGCTTCTGTGTGTGTGTGTGTGTGGTGTGTGTGGTGTGTGTGTGGTGTGATCTGTGTATGGGTGTGTGATGTGTGGTGTGTGTGTGGTGTGTGGTGTGTGCATGGGGCATGTGGTATGTGTGGTGCCTGTGTGGTGTGTGCATGGTGTGTGCATGGTGTGTGTATGGTGTGTGTGGTGTGTGGTGTTTTTGGGGGTGTGTGTAGAGTGTGTATGGGTGTGTGGTGTGGTGTGTGAGTGTGGCGTGTGGTAGTGCATAGTGTGTGTACTGTGTGGGTGTGTATGGTGTACATGGTGTGTGGTGTGTGTGGTATGTTTCGGGTGTGTGGTGTATGTGAGGTGTGTATGGTGTGCAGTGTATGTGTGTGGTGTGTGTATGTGTGAATGTGGTGTGTGGTGTGTTTGGTATATGGTACGCGCATGGTGTGTGGGGTCTGTATGGTGTGGGGTGTGTGGTATGTTTGGGGTGTGCGATTGTGTGAGGCATGTGTGGTGTGCACTGTGTATATGGTGTGTGTGTGGTGTATGGTGTGTGGTGTGTATGGTGTGTGTAGTATGTCGTATGTGCATGGCGTGTAGGGTCTGTGTGGGGTGTATGGTATGTGGTATGTGAGGTGTGTGTGGTGTGCAGTGTGTGTATAGTGTGTGTTTGGTGTGTGATGTGTGTGGTGTGTGTGGTGTGTTTTTGGTGTGTGATGTGTTTGGTATGTATGATTTGTGTGGTGTGTGTGTGTGTGTGTTTGTTCTTGCCCTTTGATTTTTTTCTGTACTGGTTTTCTTGCAAAGAAAAGATAAGGAATAAATTTTGGAGGAAAAAGTAAAAATGTATAAAAACCTTCCCCCTTTCCTTATAATCTTTCCACCAATCTATTGTTTGTATGCTTAAACTTCCTGGCAAACATTAAGTACTCAATAAATTTATGATGAACAAATGTTAAAAAAAAAAGTTGAGAAACAGGCAGATGGAACAAAATGAACCTAATTCAAAGAGGCTTTTAGAGCTTTAGTATTTTTTTTAGAGTCAGAATCATTAATTTTATTCTGTCTCCCGTACCCCCACCCCATCAGTGGCTAATGGCTTTCAAATAAACAGGGATATCATAGGAAAATATAAAGCATCTTAACTTGGTTTTATTTTGGACACAGAAAGAGTGTGATATGAAAGAGTTAAATTTGATTTAAAAAATACCAACAAGAAATCAAATATGCTTACGGTAAACGTCCATGTGAATATTGTGACAAGTCTTTGGGAGAGTGAAGTGGTGAGATGTGGAGTTAAAAGGAAAGTGGAGGAGACAAAGATGAGAAGAGAAAAAGAGACAGGGGAAGCAAGGAGAAAGAAAAATAAACTGGAGGGATGGACGCAGAGTGGGAGAAAGAAGGAAAAGGAGAGAGGGCATATAGGGTCTGAAGTTCAGGAAACCATATATTTTTCACACTTAGGAACTCATTTCTGCAGTGGGTTTCACAGTGTTGTCACTCATCATATTTCCTCAAAATTCTCATTAACCACCGTTTATAGCTGTTTAACTGCTGCTTACCTTTGGATTTTCAAGGGCTTGATTCATAATGGGATAGATAATCAGAGTAGCCCATCACGGGGAAATAATTATTCTCTTGGCGTATTATCTCTGGCACGTATCTGGGCCCTGAGCAAAGGGTTTCCATGTTCCTACATTAAGAAGTTGGAGGTTTATTGAGATTGCTTCTATTCAATAGCAGGATTTGATATTTTTCCCCTAAGATGCCATCAAATTTCATAATTAGCTAAGCATTACGTATTCCCTTACTTGGTTGCATTTTTGAAATGCTACATCTTGTTCATCTGGTATTACCTTCTAGGGAAAACCAGTCCTAAGTCGCAGGAAAGCAGCAGGACACCAGCTTGGCAAACCGCGCAAGGGAGAGGGCCGCTCTGGGGTGAGGTTGGGGGTGCTTTGCAGGAAAGATATTTATGGGAAGTATCAGTTTTTAGTTTAAAAAGTATTCTGTTAAGTGAGTAAATGAGCTAAAGTAGAACTGAGGAGGAAGAATCATACTGAAAAAGTAAAAGTGTGAACTTCCTGTTTTAAAGAGTTTCATGAATTTTTAGGAAATGCCTTGTGACGAGAGGAACTGCGGTTTCAATGCAGCTTTGAAATGTAGGATGAAAACATGGAGATTTTTCTGTTTGTTCTTCTGCTTGTTTCCATTTCCATGAATAGCCTTCTACTTTGGGGACCTTCTCCCACTCCAGCTTGCCATGCTGTTTTAGTTGGCTTTTGAATATCGATAACCAAAGATGTTTACTGTCCTTTAGTGAAAAAAGGAAAAAAGAAATCTTGTGTTTATTTCTTAGGTGAGGAGGGGAGGGTTGCCAACATACAGTTTTGGAGTCCGTATTTCAAAAAAAGTCACCCTTGTTATTTAGCATTGTCCTTCATAATACAAATTGCAAATAAGGCAGAGTGCCAGTGCTGAAAAGTAATTTCAATTAAAATTCCCAGGGCTTTTCAGGGGCGACACAGGAGTCAGTCTTAACACAGTGTCCTTGAGTCTGGACACAGCTTACCTGAAAAGCTTCAAAGAGGGACAAGTAATTTTAGCGTCACCTCTTTTGTACCCGCTGCCTTCCCAACACCTTCACCCTACCAAGCCATAAACAAGGCGACGACCGCCCTTTCCATGAAAAAGGAGGTTTGGTGATTGTTTGCCTGGAAAAGCTGGTAATGGACTATTAAATAGTTGTTTGTGAAATCACTGCACAGTACAGTGTTTACTTGTTTCTGCAAAAATATTTATATTTACCTAGTTCTGGATAAAGAGCAGGTCATTTGACAAGGCCCCAGAGTAAACGATATCCCAATATTCTCATCTGTCTTCTGGTGCGGGTTCCTGCATTTTCTGTTGTTATGTAAATGAAGGAGACACTACAGGATAGCAGCCACAGCAAGCACGGCTGGTCTAGTGGGATGGAACATCCTGCACTGAAAGTTTGGTAGCCTGGTCCAAGGGTACCGTGTCCCCTGCCATCAAGAATCCGCACCTTGTCATGGCATTTAAAAATCACACAATTATGCTGTCCTTTAATATTAAGGCTACTGATAAAATCAAGAGTTGCTTTGGAGCGGGGGCATTAAACTGATATCCATCAGTAACATATGAGCCCCAATAATACCTAACACTAACTGACTATTTATGTGCCAGTTACCGCACTAGAGGCTTTACCCTTATTTTCTCATTTAACCTCAGACGAGTGCGATGAGGTCAGTGCTATTATTATTGTTAGGTTACAGTTGAGGAGACAAAGGCACTTAGGGTGTTATTTTATTTTATTTTATTTTGCCAAGTTTTACAGTTGACGAAGAGTTATGGTTTCAGCCTAGATTCGCTAACTCCTGAGCCCGTGTGTTCATCAGATTTGCATTAACAGAGAATGGGGTCCAGAGAAAAGAGAGTATTAGAGGACAATTAAACTTGGATGTGGTCAGCTGGAGATAGTGTTGTCCAACAGACAAGGCTGGATAGGGGAGTGTGGATGAGGGGAAAACTAAGTAGAGGGAAGGTGGGCAGCATGAGTGGACCATCACGGAGGGGTTGGAAGGGAAGGACTAGTGGAAATGAATATAGGAAAATGGGAGAAGCTAAAGGGGTTGAAAGTTAATTTTTCAGATTTGCTTATGGCTAACCTCACAGATTCATTTTCTTAGATGTTCCTTTGATCCTGAAATTGTAGGATCTCTATCCTTCTTTCATGGTTGTCAAATACATGCGTCAGTCAAATAGTTTGCATGTCATTCTGTATCCATGAGGTCTTGTGATCCTCACAGGCATTCTAATTCCCTTTTGCAGTAGAGGAATCCAAGGCAGAGGATTGGTGGCCAAGGTAAGACTGGAACTCACATTGTTTGCTCTGATCTTGGTGCTCTTTCCAGCACAACCCAGACAGCCTCCTATCCGTTGCCCTGGAATGTCTTTCAGGCCTCTCTTTCCTCTCATAAATACCTCGCATCCCCTTCATTTTCGTCTGCTCTTGTTTTAGGCATTTTTTCTTTTAAATTTCTAAGGTATGGTACAAGTTAGACACACCCTACTCCAATCTTGGTCTGATATTTGGGTTCTGTTAATTCATTGTTATGTGGAGAATGCCTTCAGTGAAACACAACAAGCTGCAGAAAATATAATTCTCCCTTAATGTATATTTACTAAGTGTATTTATTATTCATCAGGATGTGCATTTTAAAATGTGAGTCTAGATTCCCTCACTTTTAATCCCAAACAAATGTTAAAAGATTTATTTTTATAATAATCCCGGAATGAGAGCTAAGTAAGCCTCCCTGAACACAGCTTGCCAAGTGGTGGATGTTAGCTCTATATATCCACACTAGATGCTCAATCTGCAGTTGCTTGTCGTCTCTTACTGTTTCTAGTGGTGATGTACAGAAGCGTATGAGCACACCAGGGCCCGTCAATGGTTGCAATTTGTTGGCACCGATTCTAGGGAAAGAGTACTGCAAGCGAAAATGTTAAAGTCCCTTTTCTTTGCAAGATATAGATAGATATGGTGGGAGAAATAAAGGCAGATGGACGAAGAAAAGGGAATATTTGGGCCAGGAGACAAGAAAATGCACAGAAATAAACATCAAAAACCTCAAGGTACTATCAACATGAAAGTGTTTGAATAGTATGTGAAGAATTAATATGAATGCATTAAGCATGAGGAATGAATAATTCCTACTTTCCCACTTTGCAAGAAGAGAAGGCTCTTGAGGGCAGGTGCCAGTGTGGGGTTGGTACAGTGGAGAATTCTTAGTAATAGTCAAAGGCCAGTTTACATGATGGTACAATGTTATCTCTTCAGCTAGTGATCCCTTTGAACAGGGTGCTTCAGGTGGCTTTAGTAAGAGCCTTCACTCATTAGTGGTCTTTGTTACATTTCCAAGTGACATCTCTCTCACTCATTCCTCAAGATCCCCGTATGTAGAAATTCCTGCTTATCGGTTTCAGAATCCTTTCTCATTTGTGAGGACTGCTGAAGAGCTTCATTTCTGCCCGGATAATTTTTTCTTTAGTTAACCCACAACACCCATAATATATTAATAATTAATGTTGGAACCTGAGTTAGGATAGTTCAATTTAAAATAGTTCAATTTAAGATGTCATTTAATACAGATCTTGGAGTATTTTCTCCTTTGGGGTTGAGCATCACTACATCTAAAACATGGTATGGCCAGTTTTACAGCTACAGATATAAATATAGTAAGTGTGGAAGTTGATAAGAGAGTGATGCTCCGATTTTATGAAACAATTGTTTTTTTCTTACATTGGGTAGAATCAATGAAACTAAAGCAGAGACTGATTTCTGTGGTTTTGAAAATGCTCTCAAATGAGTAGAGGCAAAGAGGGAGGAAAAGGAATCCCATTGTCTTACAGAGAGATGCTGAGTTCTACAAACACATCCTGTTATGATAAATTCTTCTGATATAATTCCAGTGGAGAAAAGTACTTGGGGAAATACTTGCATTACATTAAAACTTTATGGTGTGCAGTACAGTTAGGAAAATTGCACACGGCTTCGACCTACCTTTCAAATATAATCCTAGTGTGTATATAGTGGTATACCAGTTAAATAATAATTAAGGTTGAAGAGTTAGATTTAATCAAAGAATCAGTTTTACCCATGTGATATAACAATTTGCAAAAAAAAAAAAACCCAAGTAAAACAATTTTAAAGAAATAATGGAAAATAACCACTTTCTAAAATTAAAGGAAAGAATGACAACAAATCAAATCAACTAACTGTACTGTGGTTCCTCTATGGCTTCTGTCTGGAACTTCTCTGTTCAATGCCACCATTCTTTCTTTTCTGGCAGACTTCTTGTTGACCAGTGCCTTCCAAGTTAACTCATCTGACTGGGAACAAAATTGTTCTACTCACTGTAAGATGCTAAGTGACATAACCTCTAAATTCTTACCATAGCCCTTAGCATTTGATAAATGAATTAAGTAGAAATACTTTGTTATTTTTTGCTGAACTTGATGCCTGTAATAAATGTCACTGGTGTCATACAAAACAATTTATAAATTATTTTTGAAAAGAATTATTTCAACTACAGAGCAGGCAGGGAAGGAGACAAATGGGAATGATCTGTGAAAGGGCATTTCTATAATGACATCATAAGAGCCAAGAGAATTTCAGTAGCAATTCTATTCATGCCAAGAACAGGAAAAAACAATGTAGCAGGCTTGATGTTTCTGTTTGTGTTTTAGTTCTTTTACCCTTTCCTAGGTGACTGGAGAAAATAAAAGGAGTGGTGGTATGGAGACTTCAAATCAGTTTGTGTTAGTTTACTTGTGTGAATTTATATTACCTCCTACTAAGTTTTATGAAACCCCTTTGCTAACCAAAAGAACAGCCAGGGACAAGATTACTTGGATTTTATAATCCTTTGTCTCAAAATATTGCAGATGTGAAAGTAACAATGGTTAGCAAAGCATGCCGCACCAAACAGGTTTTACATTTTTAGTAAAATTTCCAAATGAGCATTGTATCACTGAAATGTTGTCAAAGGTTATGTTTAGTTCATGAGACAGGCTCAAAACAATGAAGTTTTTCTCCCATACAAATTCCCAAGATGAGAAATAATTAAAAAAGCAAATTAAGTGGAGAGAAGTAAATGCGACATTATTTCTCTAAAGTTGTTTTATTGCCTGCCAGGAAAATATCTTCAGGAGATGGACTGAAAAGGAAAAGACTTTTGTAGTGAGCATCTGAGCCACAGCAGATTTGTGGGTATTATTGGCTTTTTCAGACATCAAAAGCAAACTGTGTGAAAGATGATGGAGGTGCTCAAACAGGAATGGGGAATGAAAATGAGCAAATAGAAGATCATGCTCAATAAAAACACAAAATGATAATCAGAATAAATGAGACTATCAGTGCACAAGCAGAAGAAAATCAACTAGGAACATCTGTTCAGGTGAGGCTGAAATTAAGAGAATAATCAAGCTCTGGTCGTGTGCATTTGGAAAAAGTCTATGCAAGATATGATGAGTAGCATCTTATCCTTCACCCATGTGGAATGATCATATACTACCTTTGTACTTTCATTAAAATTGGGTTTTGTGGCTGTGGATGTTATACCTTCCACATAGATTTGTGGCAAACATATCTATGCCACATAGATATGTGGCAAACATAGATTTGTGGCAAAAATGCAATTGGATATGCTATGGAGATTATGAAAATTTTAATGATAAAATTAAAATTTCTCAGAGAAGTATGCAAAGATATAGTAATAATGAAAAACATTTCTAAGTGAGCCCTGAATGAGTGAAATCACAATAGTATCAGACCATAAAAATTTTTAGAGAAATAATAAACATATAGAGAACATTCACATCAAATATATTACATTCTGGTTCTGAAAAAGATAAGATACACACACTCTTCTCTATTCCTTCTGCTATAAAGTAAACACAAGCAAACTCTGAAGGATGGAGAGAAGACAGATGAATTAGGGACCTTGGAACTTGAGGAACAACATCTCAGTGAACTCCCTGAGTTTTATTTTTGCCACATATATCCCAGAGGGCAGTAACATAGAAATGCTAAAAGTGCAAACAAACAAAAAAAGCTCCAATAAAAGTCTTGTCTATTTAGCCAAAGAACCAGGAAAAGCTCATGCTGGCAAAACAAACATTTTAGAAAATTGCTGCCCTACTTTATCCATACATCACAGAAAAAAATGGTAGTCCTATTTCGACCCTTGTCAGCAAAGGCTGAGTGGGAAGCCTGGACTTCCACCCTCACCTAGAGGTAATGAGGTACCTCTTCCACTGGTTGCCGGGGTGTGTCAGAGAGTAGAAAGTAGGATTTGCGTCTTTTCCCAGAGGTCATGAACCACTCTCTTTCCATGGTGGTATGAATGGAATCTGAACTTCCACTGCCATTCAGCAGAAATGAGGCAGCATCCCCTTCCCCTGTAGTGTTGTGTCAGAGGAAACTTGTTAAAACATAAGATTTAAGAAAGATCCAAAGTCTAATACGATAATAAGTATGATGTCCAGAATACAGTAAAAATCACTTGTCATACCAAGGAGCCAGGAAAACCTAAACTTGAATGATAAAAGATTATGAACAGAAGACACCACCAACATGGCATAGATGTTGGGATGATCTGACAGGGATTTTAAAGCAGCCATCATAAAAATGCTTCAGTGAGCAACTATAAACACACTTGAAACAAATGAAAAAATGGAAAGTATCAGCAGAAAAATAGGATATATAAAGAAGAACCAAAAGTAAATGTTAGAACTGAAAAATACAATAAATAAAATTAAAAAGTCATTGGATGGGCTCAACAGTAAAATGGAAGAGACAAAGAGAAGAATTAGCAAACTTGGAAATACAACAATAGAAATCATCCTATCTAAATAACAGAGAAAAAATAGATTAGAAAATAGTGAACAAAGCCTCAGGGACCTGTGTAACTGTAAAAAAATGATCTAATAATCATATCAACCAAGTCCCAGAAGGAGTGGAGAAAAAGCATGGTGTTGAAAAAGTATTTGAAGATATATAATAAGAGCTGCACACTTCTAAAGTTTGGCAGAAGACAAACCCACAAAACCCACAAACCTACAAAAACCTACAAAAGACAAACAAATTCAAGAAGCTGAGCTGACCCCAAATAGGAAAACCCAAAGAAGTCCATGCCAAAACACATATTAAGAATCAGCCTCAATGAGTAGATTGCTTTAATGCTCATGACATAGAGGATACAGAATATCCTTCAGGGACTTCATAAATTGGAAATACTGTTTCATAGCATGTTTTTGGATTGCCTTTTTTTCCTCTTCCCAGTTGTTAATCCCGTGAAATGGGACATAATCTCTGTTGATCACATTTACACAAATCAATGTATTTTAATGACTTTATAAGTAAAAGGACCTACTTTTGAAAAACAGTAACTCAGAATGCATCATAGACCTCAATGTAAGAGCAAAACTATAAACTCTTAGAAGAAAACAGAGAAGTAAATCTTGTGACCTTGGGTTAGGCAAAGACATCTTAGTTATGACACCAAAAGCACAAGCAACAAAAGGGAAAATAGATAAATTGGACTTCATTAAAAATTTAAAACTTTTGTGCTTAAAGGATACCATCAAGAAAGTGAAAAGACAACACACAGATGGGAGAAAAAAAGCAAATATCTGATAGAAGGCTTGTATCTGGAATATATAAAGTACTCTTACAACTCAATAATAAAAGGACATAATCCAGCTGAAGATGGGGCAAAGATTCTGAATAGACACTTCTCCAAAAATGGTATAGAGATGGCCAATAAAACACAAAAAGATACCCAGCGTTCTTAGCCATTAGGGAAATGCAAATCAAAACCACAATGAGATACCACTTTATACTCACTCCGATGACTATAATAAAAAGGACAGACAATAGCAAGTGTTGATGAGAATGTGGAAAGTGAAATCCTCATACTTTGCTAGAGGGAATGTAAAATCATGCAGCTTTAGAGGGGATTTTATTTTCAGAGACTTACATACTAGTTATCATTTTTATATAGATTTTCCTGCAACAATTATATTTATTAGTAGGAATTAGTAGTCACAATGGCTGTCAAAACAATCTGACAGTTCCTCAAAAGGTTAAACATAGAGTTACGGTATGACCCATCATCCTACTCCTAGGCAAATGCCCGCAGGGATTTAAAATACATTTGCAAACAGAAACGTGTACACAAATGTGGAGGTTGAGGGTAAATGGAAAGTAATAGCTAATGGATACAGTGTTTTATTTGGAGATGCTGAAATGTGCTAAAATTGATTGTGGTGATCACAAAACTCTGAATATACCAAAAGTCACTGAATGTTATATTTTAAATGGGTGAAAGAGTGTGTGAATTATATCTCAGTAAAGTTGCTACTTTAAAATATCAAGTAAATCATATTAAATTATTATCTATTTCCTACTATGTTCAAGATATTGCAGTTACTCTCACCTGAACATCCAGTCTGTCATTTTGGTGAAAATATGTCTCTACATCAGAAAGTGAATAATGATTGTATTTTGTCCCAGAAGCCTCAATGAAGTGAAGAAGAAAGAAATGGGTAGAAAAAACAGAATTGAGAAAGAATCACAATGCCAAATTTTGTGGGGGCATTAATAGATATTACTCAAAACAGTATGCAAAATAATGGAATTATAAAGTCAAGACCATATGTTAATGTAGAAATTATCATCCTTAGTACTCATGGCATAACCATATATCAGAAACCCTTAAGATACTTTTGAAAAACAGGTTTCTTTTCCTGACTTCAACAATATATCTTTACCTCAAGGGTGAGTCCTGATCTGATGGGTAGTTATGGGAGGTGGAGGGGAATGAGACTGCATGTTTATTCTGATAACATTCTCCAGGCAATTCTGAGTTATTTCTACCACTCTCCAGCAAACGCTTCTCTAACCTTGAGAATGACAGGTTATTTGTGCTAATGTACCTGTGGTTCTCCAACATGGAAATAGTTGCCCAAACTCGCATGAGTACAGAACCACAATTTCATGCAGAGCTGGGGCCGAGAGACCATAAATATGCTTTTACCATTGACAGAGTCCTCGCTTGTGTTTGAGCTTATTTGATCCTCATGCTAAAACTAAATTAGAAGTTATGGGGTTAAGACTCAAATGTAGATACTCAAACTCTAAGTCTGGATCTTCAAAGGTCAAAAGCCCAGATTGACGTAGGCTGTTAGCACATTTGTTATAGAAGAATCAATCATGTTAAAGAGACTTTAAACCCACTTCTTCAACAATTGCATAGAGTTAAAGCTTCATTTGTGCAATGGAGAAAAATGACGTAAACGATATACCATAAAGGTTTAGTTTAAGTATTAGAAAGCCCTATGTCAACACGAACTCTATAAAAATTCATGGTTCTCTTCTCAATAATTTAAATCTGTTTTTGAAAGTGCATATTTATATAAAAAAAGAGAGGAACATTAAAGCTGGCATAATACTGTCAGCTGTTGGCCATATGGAAAAATTTAAATTGTCATAAAAGCTAGCCAGTTATAAAATGTTTTAGATAGATTTTTTTAAAAAACCACATTTTAAGCATTTGAGCAATATGCTCAAAAATGTATTGGTGAACTACATTAGTAATTGCTGTGATTGCAACTTCATATAATCCTTCCATATGTAATTAATTGTTTTTTGAACTGACCCATGCAACAGGCAATGAAATAAATTTTTGGTAAGGATAAAGGTATTAAAAGGGAAATTTTTGCAAAAATATATTTCATAGTCTTCATTTATAAATCCTTATGTCTCGTATTAACTGAATGTAGTTATTTTGGGGCATCATTTATTGATTATCTACTATGTGCACAGCACTATGCTAAGCCCTGCAATGTAGACAGTGTTACATGCATGAAGCAACAGGATGAGAGGGTTGAGGAAGCTGTGCCCAAGCCTAATTTCAAACCTAGGTCTTTCTGGTTTTAATACTAGCTTTTTTCCTTTGTATTTTGATTTTAAATTAATTTTATTAAAATAATCTTACCCTAACAGTAAACATTTTTTCCTTGTAGAAAATTTAGAAAATATTGAAAAGAGCAATTACAAAATACTGAAAATACATATCACTTGTAATTCTACCAAGAAACAACAGATTACTTAGTATTTTTATGTGTTTTCCACTCTTTTTTATTAATATGCATTTTGAATTTAAAAAATTGATGGTACATCTTTTTAATTTCACTGAATGACAATTTTTACTAGCTGCATAATATTCCATTCTTTGGGTATGCTATAATTTAATTAACCACTCCATTATTTTGGATGTATAGAACATTTTAATTTTATTATTATTATAAAAATTCTACTATCTTTGTCAATAAATCTTTATGCCCAAATCTGATCATTTTCTTAAGATAAATTTGTAAGCATAGAGTTTTTGGATGTAAAACTTATAGCATATATTGTAAATTATCCTCTACAAATTTATTAATTTACATTTTCACCAGCAGCAGATGATAGCTCCTCTTTCATTTTTCTACGTTTTCACTCACTCTGGGTATTTAAAAAAATTTTAACACTCATAGCTATTTTATGCTGTCTCTCTATGCATTAAAGTTTTAAGTATTTACATGAGGCATTATCGATACAGTTATCAATTATTATGGATTTCATTTATTTATGAATTCACTAGTAAGTCATTTAACTAGTGCATATGTAATGAACCCTTGATATGTGCCAGACTCTGTTTTAGGTGCTGGGGATAGAGTGGTGAATGAGATAAAGGTCTTGCCCTCAGGGGAATTAAATTCAAGCAGGCCTTGCTGATTTCGGTGAAGAATCATACCTGATAATATAAAACAGTGAATGTTTTATATTTTGACACATTCCTTGTCACATATGATATCCTTTTTACTTTAATCAGTGTGTCTTCACAAGTAGAGTGATTCATAGCCAAAGTTTAGGCTAGATGAATTTATAAAATGAGTGCGATAATTAGATTATGTATTGAGTTTAACTATCTGATTATTACAAGATGACAACTCATGTTGGAAACAGGTTTCAGTACACATCTAGTGACTTCATAACATGCTGATCAGTGTTACAAGTTACTTGGTACATTAAGTTTGTGAGTTTAGTTAAAAATATACAGAATTGGCTTGGTGCGGTGTCTCATGCCTGTAATCCCAGCACTTTGGGAGGCCGAGGCAGGTGGATCATGAGGTAGAGAGATCGAGACCATCCTGGCCAACATGGTGAAACCCCATCTCTACTAAAAATAAAAAATTAGCTGGGCATGGTGGGGCATGCTTGTAATCCCAGCTACTGGGGAGGCTGAGGCAGGAGAATCGCTTGAACCTGGGAGGCGGAGGTTGCAGTGAGCCAAGATCGTGCCACTGCACTCCAGCATGGTGACAGAGTGAGACTCTGCCTCAAAAAACAAAACAAAACAAAACAAAACACATACACACACACAATTAACAGAGGAAACTGTAGTCTCTTGCAAAAAGGTGACTTTTCAAAATCAGAAGGAAATAAACATAAAATGTCTTAGGAAAAAAGGGAGAAAGAATTAATAAACCTGACAACCTCCTAGTGCTGTCCATCAGAATGTCTATAACTAGGTCAAACAATGTATTTCAAATAATGTCCTGGCATGAAAAAAATCAGGAAGTAAGAACGCCCAGGGCTTAGGCTCATGTTGTAAGGCTTAACTGTTTCAAATTCTGCTTTTTAAATATCTGTGTGACTGAAGTCACATAGCTGAAAGGGATTGTGACAGTAGGAATATGTTCCACTTTTCCCTATTCAGGAAACAGAAAATCATCACAGATAAACCTCTCTGGCAATTTATTTTCATGTCATTTTCAAGAAATTTCCTATTTTTGTTTTTTTACAATGAGAATTTGTTTATTTCAGAGAAAGATAGCTAACTTTAAGAGAATGTTTCAATGTATTTGCTACCTTAAAATGTAAAACATGCCTAGCACTGTTTTCCTGCTTCCTCCTATGTGTTTGATAAATGCTAGATGGTAAAGTGATGTATTAGCTTGGGACTGTATTTTCTGTCCCAATGATTTGGCTTTACTCACCAAACATACTGTACACCAGATTTTACAAACCACAGGAAAACTGGCACAAATTTTGAGTATTTTGCTTTATAAAATGAGATACTGTATTTACTAAAGTTTAAAAATGTTTTTTTGATATTGTTTCAATAACTCTCTGGCCTTAAAACAAATGCAAATAAATGTAAGATTTAAGCATTTACTATAAGTAAACTTTTGTATGCTTTTCAAATAATCAGGATCAGCGAGAATGCAATTAAAGCCTAGTTTTGTCTTTAAGATTTCCAATGCAAAAACTGTAGTAGTTTTGTTTGAATGTAGAAAACATTATTGAAGTGTTTGGTTTATAGATAGCAGCCAGAAGATTAGATAAAATTCTGCCGTTAAATTTATGTTTTGAAGACATATCTAGTCTGTAGTGACATGAAAAATGTAGTAGAGGTACACATTGCTGAAAATCACTGTAGCATCACACGTAAACACTTAGAAACCAAAGCAGTTAATATAATTTATATATACATAAACTAAATGAAATCTGTACTAGAGATTTCTTGGATACAAGCACTTTTACCCAGTATTTTAATCAAGTATGCTATCATGTCTGCTGCATTCGAGGCATGCAGCACACAAATTTGCTGATGTGTGTTTCACTTAATGGATCTAATATGTGTAATGTGCTATTAATGTCTATTAGAAATACATGTAATAGTGAGAAGTCACTTTAATCAGAAATGGTTGCCATTTCTTGAAATAGGAAAGATCAGATAACAGTGAGGCAGGTTCATTCAATTTGATTACTATAGCTATATAATAAAAGTCTTGAAATTGGTTATATTGATTCTTCCCACTTTGCTCTTTTTTTTTTTAGAAAATTGTTTTAGCTGTTCTATTTCTTTGTCTTTCCATGTAAATTTTAGAAAGCTCTTTTCTATATGTACAAAAAATCTTGCTAGGGGTTTGATAAGAACTGTGTTCAACCTATATATCAATTTGTTGAGTTTTCCTATAGATAAACATGGTGTATTGCTCCATTTATTTAGATTTTCTTTGGTTTATTTTATCAGAGTTTTGAAGTTTTCAACATATAGTCCTATACATATTTTGTTAGATTTATTCCTAAATATTTCATTTTTGATCAATTAAGTGGTATTGTACTTTATAGTGTTCACAGGTTTATTACTATTTATTATAGACATACAATTTTTTTTGTATGTTTGTCTTGTATCCTGTCAGCTTTCTGAGCTCACGTGTTAGTTATGGGAGGTTTTGTAAATTTCTTGAGATTTTCTCTGTAGACAATCACGTCATGTACAAATAGGGCTAGTTTTATTTCTTCCTTTCCGATATGTATGCCTTTTATTTTGTTTTCTTGCCTTATTGCACTGTCTAGAACTTTCAGTACTATGTTGAATAAGAGTGGTGAGAATGAACATCCTTGCCTTGCTCCTGATTTTAGAGGGAAAGCATTCAGTCTCACTATCAAATGTAATATAGACTATATGCTTTTTAGTAGATGCTCTTTGTGGGTAAAGTTGAGGAAGTTCTCCTCTATTCCTATTTTTCTCACAGGTTTTGTCATAAATGGATTTTGTTAAATGCTTTTTCTGCATTGATTGATATAATAATGTGCTGTTTTTCTTTAGCTTGTTAATGTAGTAGTCTACTCTGACTGATTTTTTGAATATTGAACTAGCCTTGCATCCCTGAAATAAACCCCACTTTGTTATAATGTATAATTGTTTTTTACATATTATTAAATTCTATTTGGTAATATTTTGTTAAGAATTTCTGTATCTATATTTTTGAGGATATTGGTCTGTAGTTTCTTTGTTTGCTCTTCTGCTGTTTTAGTTTGGTTTTGGTATCAGGGTAGTACTAGCTTTACAAAATGAATGTAGAAGTGTACCCTCCTCTCATATATTATGAAAGATATTGCATAGAATTGATGTTAGTTTTCTTTAAATATTTGGTGGAATTCTCCAGTGAAACCATTTGGACCTGGAGATTTCTTTTTGGGAGTATTAAAATCATGAATGCAACTGTCTTAATAGTTATAGGGCTATTCAAATTGTCTATTTTATATTGGGTGAATTTTGTAGCTTGTGGTTTTGAGGAATTAGTCCCTTTTTGTAAATTACCACATTGATGTGTGTGGGGTTGTTCATAGTATTTTCTTATTGTCCTTTTGATGTCTGCAAAATCTGTAAGTCATATCCCCTGTTTAATCATTGGTACTGGTAATTTTTATCAGTCTTGAAAAAGTGTGTCAATTTTTTTGGATCTTTTCTAAGAACCAGCTCTTTGTTTCATTGATTATCCTTATTTTTTCATTGGCTTAACTAATTTCTGCTCTTATCATTATTATTTCTTTCCTTCTGCTTGCCTTAGGTTTATTTTGTCCTTTTTTTTTTTTTTTTTTTAGCTTTTTCAGATGGGAAGCCTGCCTCTTCTTCCTTTGCAAGAGGGAGCTTTCCTTCATCTACCAGGTGAAATGACCATGATTATTTGGAAAAATCTCACATTCTACCTGCTGGGTTATTCTTCCCATATATTTACCCATTCTTTGATCAGTGCAAGATATTAGACATAAATGTATGCAACAATATATTTCCCAAAGTCTGAGGTATTTATTCCAGAATAATGTCATAGGCCTAGGCAGAAAAATTTTATTTTTCTTTTAAGTAGTTTTCTTACTAGCTTTTGGTCATAATTGATGTCTTGCAAGATACCTGCCTAACCCATTCAGGGATTAAAAAGTTGCTTCTGTATTTCTCTGTTATCTGTGTTCTTAAAAACAGCATTAGTATTTTTAGATCTTTTTATTGTAAAATAAAATGCAGGTATAAGAAACCACACCAAAATACATAATCAGCAAATTATCATAAGGTGAAAATTATTGTAACCACCATCTGGGACAAAAAAAATTGGAACATTTACAGAAACCCCAATACCTTCTCCTCATCACAGTCTCATCCTCCTTCCAAAAGTAATTATTATCCTGGCTTCTGCAGTCATCACTTCTTTTGAAATCTTTATGGTTTATTACACAAGTGTGCATCCTTAAACACTATAGTTTAGTCTTGCCCATTAAAAAAATTCATATGCCTTTTACGTCACTTTTAATCTGCAATTAAAATTTTATAATTTGTCTCTTTTCCTTCTCCTCCTCCTTCTTTTCTCTTTCTCCTTCTTCTTCATCTTCTTTTTCCTTCTTCCTTCCTTCTCTTTCTCCTCCTCTGATTGATTTTTTGAATCAATCAAAAAAATCTCCTCCCTCCCCTCCTCCTTCCCTTTTTCTCTTCCTCCTCCCCTTCCTCGTCGTCCTCTTCCTCCTCCTCCTTCTCCTCCTCCTTCTTTCTCCTTCTCCTCCTTCTCCTGCTTCTCCTTCTTCTTCTTCTCCTTCTTCTTCTTCTTCCTCTTCTTGTTCTTCTTCTTCTATTTCCCCCTCTCTCTCTCTCCCCCCTCCCTCTCTTTCACCCTCTCCTCTCTCTCTCTCTCTCTCTCCCTCTCCCTCTCTGTCTCACTCTTCCTCTCTCTCTCTCCCCCTCCCTATCTCTCTCTCCCATCTTTCAAATAACTGGGCTTGGAGAATTTCCCATAGGCAGAGTTTCTTGATTACATACTTATGAAACAGGTCTACGTGACACCCTATCCTTTATATTTCCTGCAAATTGGAATTTGGATCAAGAGACTGGTTGATATTGGGGTTTAATCTTTTGTCAGTATTATAGGTGGTAGTATGTTCTTTTATCAGGAGACATGATATCCGGTTTTTGCTCTTTTTTGGCTATTGTTGTTAACAGCTATTGATGCTCATACCTGGATCTCTTAATTTATTATACAGGGTTGTATTCTAATTTTTTCAAGTTGCTTATATTTATTAGCTGTAATAATTTTATAAAAATATACTTCCCCTCGTCTACTATTTGGTTACCCATTGGTACAGTTCACATAGAGAAAACAGGATAAATTCTTGGGTCTTTTCCCCTTATTTGTTCAGTTTTCAAGATGATGAATCATTTCTTGTCATTCCCAGATGATGATAAAATGTGTATTTTTGTTCATAAATATTATTATGAACTCATGGATGGATTTAAGCATGATTTATGGATTTCAATCCATTGCAATATTAGCATTATTAAAGCTCAAAATTTCCTATCTTGGAACCGTTGGATTCGATTTTTAAGTTGTCTCCTGAGTTTTGTTTTGTTTTTGATATCACTCTGATAGTCTTTGACAATTTTCTTGCTATCTGGTATGTAAAGATATTCCACGTCAATCTTGTACATTTATTGTCCCTAGCCTGAAATTAGCCATTTCTTTAAAAGATTATGGTTTATTTTAAAGGGAAATTATGTGGTGACATCAGTCTGGGCCCCAGAGTTGCTCATTGATTCTGGATTGGTGGTAGTTTCTAGACCTTTTTAGTGGACTGATCTAGGAAATGTATGCATGTGTATCTACCTTTAACATTTAAATGCCTCATGAGTTTATACTGATAATTTCAATTCAAATTCAGAACTAAAAGCCTTTTTCTTACTCTGTTTTTCTTTTATTTTAAATTTTCGTGAGTACATAGTAGGTATGTATATTTATGGGGTGCATAAGATGTTTCGATACAGGCATGCAATGTGAAATAAACACATCATAGACAATGGGGGTATCCATCCCCTCAAACATTTATGCTTTGTGTTACAAACAATCCAATTACACTCTTGTAGTTATTTAAGAATGTGCAATTCAGTTATTATTGACTATATTCCCCTGTTGTACTATCAAATAGTAGGTCTTATTCATTTTTTCTTTTTGTATCCGTTTACCATCCCCACTTCCCCACTTCCCCCTGCTTCCCACTACCCTTCCCAGCCTCTGGTAACCATCCTCTATGTCCATGAGTTCAATTGTTTTGATTTTTAGATCCCACAAATAAGTGAGAACATGCAGTGTTTGTTTTTCTGTGTCTGGCTTATTTCACTTAACATAATGATTTCCAGTTCCATCCATGTTGTTGCAAATGACAGGATCTAATTTGTTTTTAAGGCTGAATAGTACTCCACTGTGTATATGTGTTACATTTTCTTTTCCATTCATTTGCTGATGGACACTTAGGTTGCTTTCAAATCTTAGCTATTGTGAACAGTGTTGTAGCAAACATGGGAGTGCAGATATCTTTTTGATATACTGATTTCCTTTCTTTTCGGTATATACCCAGCAGTGAGATTGCTGAATCATATGGTAGCTCAATTTTTAGTTTTTTTGAGGAACCTCCCAACTCTTTTCCATAGTGGTTGTACTAAGTTACATTCCCACTAACAGTGTATGAAGCTTCCCTTTGCTGTACATCCTCGTCAGCATTTGTAATTGTCTGACTTTTAAATAAAAGCCATTTTAACTGGGGTGAGATGATACTTCATTGTAGTGTTGGTTTGCATTTCTCTGATGATTAATGATGTTCAATGTCTTTTCATGTGCCTGTTTTCCATTTGTATGTCTTCCTTTGTGAAATATCTATTCAAATCTTTTGACCCTTGATTGGATTATTAGATTTTTTCCTATAGTGTTGTTTGAGCTCCTTATATATTCTGGTTATTAATCTCTTGTCAGATGGGTAGTTTGTGGATATTTTCTCCATCCTGTGGGTTGTCTTGTAATTTTGTTGTTTCCTTAGCTGTGCAGAAGCTTTTTAACCTGATGTGATTCCATTTGTCCATTTTTGCTTTGGTTACCTGTGCTTGTTGGGTATTGCTCAAATAATTTTTTTCCAAACCAATGTCCTAGAGAGGTTCCCGATATTTTCTTGTAGTAGTTTCATAGTTTGAGGTCTTAGGTTTAAGTCTTTAATCCACTTTGATTTGATTTTTGTATATGGCAAGAGATAGGGGTCTTCTGCATATGGATATCTAGTTTTCCCATCACCATTTATTGAAAAGACTGTCTTTTCTGCAGTTTATGTTCTTAACACCTTTGCTGGAATGAGTTTACTGTTAAATGTAAGGATTTGTTTTTGAGTTCTCTAGTCTATTCAATTGGTCAATATGTCTTTTTTTAGCCAGTGCCATGCTGTTTTTGTTGCTATAGCTCTGTAGTATAATTTGAAGTCAGGTAATGTGATTTTTCCAGTTTTGTTCTTTTTGCTTAAGGATAGCTTTGGCTATTCTGGATCTTTTGCAGTTCCATATAAATTTCAGGATTTTTTTTCTACTACTTTGAAGAATATCATTGGTATTTTGATAGGGATTACACTGAATCTGTAGATTGCTTTGGGTAGTATGGACATTTTAAAAATACAGATTATTCTAATCTATGAACATGGAATATTTTTCCATTTTTGGTGTCCTCTTCAATTTCTTTCATCACTGTTTTATACTTTTGATTGTAGATACCTTTCACTTCTTTGGTTAATTCCTAGGTATTTAATTTTATTTGTGGCTATTGTATTTGGGATTACTTTTTTATTTCTTTTTAAGATTGTTCACTGTTGTCAAATAGCAATGCTACTGATTTTTGTATGTTGATTTTGTATCCTGCAACTATACCAAATTTGTTTATATGTTCTAATAGTTTTTCTCTGGAGTCTTGTTTTTCCAAATATAGGATTCTATCATCTGTAAACAAGGATAATTTTACTTCTTCCATTCCAGTTTGAATACCCTTTATATCTTTCTCTTGTCTGATTGCTCTAGCTAGGACTTCCAGTATTATGTTGAATAACATTGGTGAAAGTGGGCATACTTGTCGTGTTTCAAATCTTAGAAAAAAGGCTTTCAATTTTTCCCCATTCCATATGATACTACCTGTGGGCCTGTCATATATGGCTTTTATTATGTTGAGGTATGTTCCTTCCATACTCATTTTTTTGAGGGTTCTCATCATAAAGGGATGTTGAGTTTTATCAAATGCTTTTTCAGCATCAATTGAAATGATCATATGGTTTTTATCCTTCATTTTGTTGATATGATGTATCACATTGATTGATTTGTATATGTTGAACCATCCTACGGATGGATCCCACTTCGTCATGATGATGGTCTTTCTAATGTATTAAGTTTGCTAGTATTTTGTTGAGGATGTTTGCATCACTATTCTTTAGATATATTGGCCTGTAGTTTTCTCTTTTTGATGTGTCTTTGTCTGGTTTTGGTATCAAGGTAATACTGGCCTTATGGAATGAGTTTAAAACTATTCCCTCCTCTATTTTTTGGAATAGTTTGAATAGGATTGATATTAGTTCTTCTATAAATGTTTGGTAAAATTCCAGCAGTGAAGCCATCAAGTCTTGGACTTTTCTTTACTGAGAGATTTTTTATTATGGCATCAATCTCATTATTTGATGTTGATCTGTTAAGGTTTTGGGTTTCTTCATTGTTCAGTCTTGGTAGGTTGTATGTGTCTAGGAATTTGTTCATTTCTTCTAGATTTTCCAATTTATTGGCACATAGTTGCTTATGGTAGCCACTAATGATACTTTGAGTTTCTGCAGTATCAGTGGTAATGTTTCTTTTTCATTTCTGATTTTATTTGTATCTTCAATCTTTTCTTCTAAGTATGGCTGAAGATATATCAATTTTGTTTAACTTTTCAAAAAAGCTATTTTTTTATTTCATTGATCTTTTGTGTTGTTTTCTTCATTCCAATTTCATTTTTTTCTGTTCGGATCTTTATTATTTCCTTTATTCTACTAATTTTGTGGTTGCTTTCCTCTTGCTTTTCTGGTTTTTTAAGATGCGTCATTAGATTGTTTATTTGAACTTTACCCTCTTTTTAAATGGAAGCACTTATAGCTACAATCTTCCCTCTTAGTATGTTTTCACTGTATCCAATAGGTTTTGGTACATTGTGTTTCCATTATCATTTGCTTCAATACATTTTTCAATTTTATTCTTAATTTCTTCATTGACCCACTGTAATTCAGGAGCATATTGTTAATTTCCGTGTATTTGTATAGTTTCCAAAATTCTGCATGTTATTAATTTCTAGTTTTATTTCACTGTGGTCAGAGAAGGTGCTTGATATTATTTCAATTTTTTGAATGTTTTAAGACTTGTTTTGTGACCTAATACATAATCCATCCTTTATAATAATCCATGTGCTGAGGGAAAGAATGTGTATTCTGCAGCTGTTGGATGAAATGTTTTGTAAATATCTATTGGATCCATTTGCTCTATAGTACAGATTTAAGTCCAATGTTTCTTTATTGATTTTCTGTCTGGAGGATCTATCCAATGTTGAAAGTGGGGTGTTAAAGACTCCAGCTATTATTGTATTGGGGCTTATCTCTCTCTTTAGCTCTAATAATATTTGCTTTATATATTTGGGTGCTCCAGTGTTGGGTGCATATATATTTAAAATTGTCACATTCTATTGCTGGATTGACCCCTTTATCATTATATAATGACTTTTTTCTCTTTTTATAGTTTTTATCTTGAAATCTATTTTGTCAGATATAAGTATAGTGACTCCTGCTCTTTCGGTTTCCCTTGACATGGACTATCTTTTTCCATCTCTTTATTTTCAGTCTATGTGTGATTTTATAGGTGAAGTATGTTTATTGTTTTGACTGGAGAGTTTAGTCCATTTACATTCAATGTTGTTATTGATAAGTAAGGACTTACTCCTGCCATTTTGTTATTTGTTTTCTGGTTGTTTTGTGGTCTTGTCTTCTTTTTTCCTTTCTTCCTTTAGTGAAGGTAATTTTCTTTGGTGATATGATTTAGTTTCTTGCTTTTTATTTTTTGTGTATCCATTGTATGTTATTTGATTTGAGGTTATCTTGAGGCTTGCAAATATTTATAACCCATTATTTTAACTTGATAACAACTCAACACTTTGCATAAACAAACAAGCAGAAAGAAAACTAATAAAACTCTATGCCTTAACTTTGTCCTATGCTTTTTAACATTTTGTTGTTTCTATTTATATCTTATTGTACTGTTTATGTCTTAAAAAGTTGTAGTTGTTATTTTTGATTCATTCATCATTTAGCCTTTCTACTTAGGATAAGAGTAGTTTATACAACACAGGTACAGTGTTATAATATTCTGTGTTTTTCTGTGTATTACTGTTACCTGTGAACTTTGTACCTTCAGGTGATTGCCTATAACTCATTAACATTCTTTCTTGCTGATTGATGCACTCCCTTTAGCATTTCTTGTAGGACAGGTCTGGGGTTGATGAAATCCCTCAGCTTTAGTTTTTCTGGGAAAGTTTTTATTTCTCTTTCATGTGTGAAGGTTATTTTCACCAAATATATTATTTTAGGGTAAAAGTTTTTTCCTTCAGCACTTTAAAGATGTCATGCCACTCTCTCCTGGCCTGCAAGATTTCCACTGAAAAGTCTGCTGCCAGACATATTGGAGCTCCATTGTATGTTGTTTTCTTTCTCTTGCTGCTTTTAGGATCCCTTCTTTATCCTTGTTTTTTGATAGTTTGATTATTAAATGCTTTGAGGTAGTCTTCCTTGGGTTAAATCTGCTTAGTGTTCTGTAACCTTCTTGTACTTGGATATTGATTTGTTTTCTTAGGTTTGGGAAGTCCTCTGTTATCCCTTTGAAAACATTTTCTACCTGTGTTTCTTTCTCTACCTCCACTTTAGGGCCAATAACTCTTAGATTTGCCTTTTCGAGGCTATTTTCTAGATCCTGTAGGTGTGCTTCATTGTTTTTAATGGTTTTTTCTTTTGTTTACTCTGACTGTGTATTTTCAGATACCCTGTCTTCAAGCTCACTAAATCTTTCTTCTGCTTGATCAATTCTGCTTTTAAGAAACTCTGATGTACTCTTTAGTATGTTAATTACATTTCCCAGTTCCAGAATTTCTGCTTTATTCTTTTTAATTATTTCATTGTTTTTGTTAAACTTATCTGATATAATTCTGAATTTCTTCTCTGTGTTGTCTTCAGTTTCTTTCAGTTTCCTAAATAAAGCTATTTTGAATTCTCTCTGAAAGTACAGATATGTCTGTTTCTCCCGGATTGGTCTCTGGTGGCTTATTTAATTTATTTGGTGAGGTCATGTTGTCCTGGATGGTGTTGATGTTAGTAGATGTTTGTTGGTGTCTGCGCATTGAAGAGTTAGGTATTTATGTAGTCTTCACTGTCTGGGCTTTTTTGTACCTGTCCTTCTTGGGAAGGCTTTCTAGATATTTGAAGTCTTGGGTATTGTAATCTAGCTATATCTACTTTAGGGGGCACCCCAAGCCCAGTAACACTATGGTTCTTTCAGATTCATAGAGGTAACACCTTGATGGTCTTCGACAAGATCTGGGAGAATTCTCTGGATTACCAGGGAGAGACCCTTGTTCTCTTCCTTTGCTTTGTCCCAAACATACAGAGTCTCTCTCTCTCTGTGCTGAGTCACCTACAGCTGGGGGTTGAGTGACACACACACCCCTTTGGCTACCACCACTATGACTGTGCTGGGTCAGACCTGAAGCCAGCATAGCATGGATCTTGCTCAAGGCCTGCTGTAACTACTCCCTGGCTACTGCCTATGTTTACTGAAGGCCCTGAAGGCCCAAAGCCAGCCACACTGTGCCCCTCCCTTCATGGTGGTGTGTTCCTCCAGGCCCCAAGCAGGTCCAGAGGTGCTATCTAGGAGTTAGGGACTAGAGAAAAAACCCTAGTTTACCTGGTGTTTTATTGTACCATGGCTGAGCTGGCACTCAAACCATGAAGCACAGCTCTTCCCACCCTTCCCTTCCCTTTCCAAAGACACTGCCTGTAGCCACTGCCTGTAGCCACTGCCTGTAGCCACTGCCACCATAGGCCCTGGGGAGTACTGCCAGACTATAGCTGATGTTCTCTTGAAGGGCTCTTAAGTCAGCTTGTGGTGAATGTTGCCTGGCTGGCCTCACCCTTCAGGGCAGTGGGCTCCTCTCTGGCTCAGGGCAGGTCCAGGGATGCCATCCAAGATGCAAGTCCTGGAATTGGGAACCTCAAGGACTCACTTGGTTCTCTACCCACCTATGGCCATGCTGGTACATAAAGTGCAAGACAAAGCCTCCTTTGTTTTTCGCTCTGCTTTTCTCAAGCAGAAGGAGTTTCATCCCATAGCCACCACAGCTGGTTATGTGCTGAGTCTCACCTGAAGCCAGCACATCTCAGAGGGGTCACCCAAGGCCCTTGATATTAGTACCTGGATATCGCTGCTGGTTATTCAGGGCCCATAGGTTCTTCAGTTTATTCAGCAGGTGATGAATGCTGCCGGAACTGGGTCCCTCCCTTCAAGGCAGCAGGTTCCCTTCTGGCCCAGTATGGGTCTAGAAATGTCATCTGGGAGTTAGGCCCTGGAATGAGGGCCTCACAAGTCTGATCAGTGCCCTATCCTGTGGTGGCTGAGCTGGTATCCAAGATGCAAGATAAAGTCCTCCCCACTCTTCTGTCTCCTCTCCTCAAGTGGAAGGAAGGGGTCTTGTTTGAAGACTATAGTTGTGCAGCCTGGGGTTAGGTGAGGGGTGGTGCCAGCACTCCTTTAGCTATTCCAGCTGGTGTCTTAATAGGTTGTATTCCCTTACCCACCCCCACCCCCAACCAACACACACAAACCAGTATGCTGTCTCTGAGCCCAGTTTAGCACTAGGACTCACCTAAGAGTTGCAGTCCTTATGGCCTAGACTACCTTTTAGGTTAACTTAGAGACCCAGAGCAGTTTAGCCTGTAGTGGCCAGGTTTGCGAGAACTCCAGTTTGGATTTCTAGGATCAGTGATTTCCCACTGTTTTGGGCTGGTTTAAGTGCTCCCTCCATGGATGGATGTCAGCTGAGTTTGGTCTGGTTTTCCTTTCTGCTCTAACAAGACAGCACTGAGTTTGATGCCTCACAATTACTGTGTTCTCCCTCCCTCAGCATCCAGAGACACTTTCTGCACCAAGCTGCCACTGCTGGGGGTGGGAGGGGTGGCATTGGTGAGTCAAGACTGTTCTTCTATTTTTTTTTTAGTGCCTCTTTTAGCAATATAAAGTTAAAACCACGACTATGAGGGGCTCACCTGAATTTTAGTTCTTATGAAGGTTTTTTTTTTTTCTGTGTAGATAGTTGTTAAATTACTGTCCTTGTTGGGGGGACAATCAGTGGAACTTTCTGTTTCACCATCTTGCTCCACCTCCACACACAGTTTTTCTTATATTTGTATTTATTTCTTTTCTTCCACTCTAAGAATGATGTTTCTAAAGGACATAGAGATGGATAGAATTAAAATATTTCATAATTACTAATATATGCCTAAGGTTGTTCTAAGTTGACATCTTCAGATGTCATATTGTATTCTTTCAATATATAGTTTCAATATTTTAAAATTTTTTTTAGTTATAGTTTATAGTATTTGTTCTGTTCCTCTGCTTTGATTATATTCTTTGGTGACATATATGTATATTGGATCTTCTTTGCCTTTCCTAAATGTTTCTCACTCATTATTGCATTGTCTTAATGTTTATAAATTGAAGTGTTTCTGTTCACATCATTTAGCCAAGGAACTTCAGCTTTTGGGCTGGATTGTACATTTCTTGGAGTGCAATTGTTTTGGTTGTATGGGGTCAGGATATTTTGCTACAATACAGTTCATTCACTCAACAAATATTTGTAGAGAGCCTACTATGTACCAGGCAATGTCCTAAGCCAGTTATGAGCAGGACAGAGTGGAAATACACTTTGTAAGCTTAGAGATATTGACCAAATAATTAGTGTAATTCACAATTTGAACAAGTTCACCCAAAGTTGTCCTATGTTAATTTATGTTAAAGGGATGTGTTAGTTTTCAAGTGCTGCTGTAACAAACTGCCACAAACTTTATGGCTTAAAAGAATATACATTTATTATCTTAAAGTTCTGGACATTAGAAACCCAAAGTGGGGCTCACTGGGCTAAAATCAAAGTGTCTGGAGGATCTAGGGGAAAAACTGTTTCCTTGTTCATTCCGCCTTTTAGAGGTCATCTGCATTCCTTGGCTTGTGACTGTCTTCATTCATCTTCAAAGTTAAAAATGGTGGGCTGAGTTATTTTCATATTTACTCTGATCCTCTTCTGCTCCCTTTTCCACAACTGAGTGATTACATTGCACCCACCTGGATAGTCCAGGATACTCTATTTTAAGGTCAGCTGGTTGGCAACCTTGCTTTCATCTGCAATTTTATTTCCTTCTTTTCCATGTAATGGAACATGATCCACTTTACAGGGATTAGAGCATTTTGGGTAGGGGAGGTCATTATTCTACCTACCACATGGGTCATAATTTATCTACAACAGGAGTGGTCAGGAAAGGTTATTTTTGAGATATTGACATTTTCATTGAAGCTCAAAAAATACATGGGAATTGGATAGGTGAAAAGAAAATAGAAATACAGAGGAGGTTGCAGGTCACCAAGTTGGAGGCTGTTAACAGTAGTCCAGATGGGAAATAAGGCTGGCTTAGGCAAAAATGGTGTCAATAGAACTGTAATTGGAGATAAATGGATAGATTCAGGATAGTAGTAATCCACTTTCAAGCACTGAAATAAGAACTTATTATCTTCAGTTGTGATTTTATTTATTATTTTCAATTTAAAAATTGTGTTAAATACACATAACAAAATTTATGATCTTAACCATTTCACATGTACAGTTCAATGGAATTAATTACATTCATAATGTTGAGCAGCCATCACCATCATCAATCTCCAGAACTCTTTACATCTTGTAAAACTGAAACTCTATACCCATTAAACAACATCTTGCTATGCTCCCTCTCCCTCAGCCCTTGGCAATCACCATTCTACTTTCTGTCTCTAAAAATTTGACTACACTAATTGTCTCAGGTAGGTGGAATTACACAGTATTTATCTTTTTGTGACTGGCTTATTTCACTTAGCATAATGTCCTCAGGTTCATTGATGTTGTAGCATATTTTAGATTTTTCTTCCTTTTTAAGGCTAAATATTATTCCACTCTATATGTATACACTACATTTTGCTTATCCATTTAGCTGTTGATGGACACCTGGGTTGCTTCCATGTTGTTACTATTGTAAAACATGCTGCTATGAACACAGGTGTACAGATATCTCTTTGAGACCTTGCTTTCAATTCTTTTGAGTATATATCCAGAGTGAAATTGCCGGAGCATATAGTAATTTTATTTTTATTTTTAAAAATTGATACATGATATTTTACATATGGATGGGATGCATGTGATATTTTGCTGCATGCATAGAAGGTGTAATGATCAAGTCAGGGCATTTAGGGTATCCATCACCTTGAATATTTGTCATTTATTTGTGTTGGGAATATTTCAAGTTCTCTCTTCAAGCTACTTTGAAATATATGATACATTGTTGCTAACTATAGTGGAATGACTACTGGTGCTAGTTATTTCATTTTCTACTTCCATAAGGTAAACTGTTTTAGCTCCCATATATGAGTGAGAACATGCAAAATTTATCTTTTTGTGTTTAGCTTATTTCACTTAACACAATGATCTTTAGTTCTATCCATGTTGCTGCAAATGACCTGATTTCGTTCTTTGTTATGGCCAAATCATATCCCATTATGTATATATACCACATTTTCTTTATCCATTCACCCACTGATAAACACTTAGGTTGGTTCTATATATTTGCTATTATGAATAGTCCAATAAACATACAACATACCCCTTTGCTGTACTAATTTACGTTCCTACCAACAGTGTATAAGAGTTCCCTTTTCGCCATGTCCTCACCAGCACCTGCTACTTTTTTTTTTTTTTTTTTCTGAGACGGAGTTTCACTCTTCTTGCCTAGGCTGGAGTGCAGTGGTGCAATCTCGGCTCACTGCAACCCCCGCCTCCTGGGTTCAAACAATTCTCCTGCCTCAGCCTCTCAAGTAGCTGGGATTACAGGCACATGCCACCACGCCCAGCTAATTTTTGTATTTTTAGTAGAGATGGGGTTTCGCCATGTTGGCCAGGCTGGTCTTGAACTCCTGACCTCAGGTGATCCACCCTCCTTGGCCTCCCAAAGTGCTGGGATTACAGGAGTGAGCCACTGCGCCTGGCCCATTTTTTTCCCCAATAGTAGCCATTGTAATTGGGATAATATGATATCTCATTGTGGTTTAGATTTGCATTTCTCTGATGATTAGTGATGCTGAACAATTTTTCATATCTGTTGGCCATTTGTGTGTCTTCTTTTGAGAAATGTCTATTTATGTCTTTTCTCCACTTTTTTTGAGACAGGATATTGCTGTGTTGCCCAGGCTGGAGTGCAGTGGCACAATCATAGCTCACTGCAGTCTCAAACTCCTGGGTTCAAGTGATCTTCCTACTTCAGCCTCCTGAGTAGCTAGGACTACAGGTGCACACCACCATGCCTAGATAATTTAATTTTTTTCTTTACAGACAGGTTCTTGCTCTGTTGCACATGCTGGTCTTTAACTCCTAGCCTCAAGCAGTTCTTCTGCCTCAGCCTCCCAAGTAGCTAGGATTACAGGCACAAGCTACCATGCCCAGCTTTTACCCACTTTTTAACAGGATTATCATTATTATTTACTGTTGAATTCTTTTAGTTCCTTGTATATTTTGAATATTAGCTCCTTGTCAGAGAAATAAGTTTACAAATATTTTCTTCCATTCAACAGACTGTCTCTTCTCTATGTTGACTGTTTCCTTTGCTATGCAGAAACTTTTTAGTTTAATATATATAGTCCTGTTTGTCTATTTTTGTTTTTGCTGTCTGTGCTTTTGAAGTCTTAGCCTAAACCAATGTCCTGAAGTGTTTTCCCTAGGTTTTCTTCTAGTATTTTAATAGTTTTGGGTTTTATGTTTAAGTTTTTAATCCGTCTTGGGTTGATTTTTGTATATGATGAGAAATAAGGGTCCAGTTTCATTCTTTTGGATATGGATGTCTAATTTTCCCAGCACTATTTATTGAAAAAGTTGTCTTTTTCCCAGGTATGTTCTTGGCATTTTTTAAGAAAAACCAGTTGACAGTAAATATGTGAACTTATTTCTGTATTCTCTATTCTGTTCCATTGGTCCATGTGTCTGTTTTTATACCAATACTGTGCTGTTTTAGTTACTATAACCTTGTAATATAGAGTAAGGAATTGTGATGCCTCTAGCTTTGTTCTTTTTGCTCAGGACTGCTTTGGCTATTTTGGCTCTTTTTTGGTTCCATAAAGATTTTGGGATTGCTTTTTTTCTATTTCTGTAAACAATGATGTTGGTATTTTCAAAGGGATCACATTGAATCTATAGATTGCTTTGGGCAAAATAGTTATTTTAATATTAATTATTCCAATCCGTAAGCATGGAATGTCTTTCTATTTGTTTGTGTCATCTTCAATTTTTTTTCATCAGTGTGTTGTACTTTTCCTTGTGGAGGTCTTTTACGTCCGTGGTTAAACTTATTCCTAGGCACTTTTTTTGGTAACTCTTGTAAATGGGATTGTCTTCTCGATTTCTTTCTTGATTACTTAATTGTTGGTGTATAGAAATGCTACTGATTTTTGTATGTCGACTTTGTATCTGGAAACTTTACTGAATTCATTTATCAAATCTTAGCTAAGAAGTGTTTTTTTTTTTTGGGAAAGTCTTTAGGTTTTTCTAGATATAAGGTTAATATCATCAGCACTCTTTCCTGGCCTGTAAGGTTTCCACTGAAAAGTCTGCTCCCTGATGCATTAGAACTCCTTTGTATATTATTTGTTCTTTTATTTTGCTGGTATTAGAATCCTTGGTTTTTGCTGGTTTGATTATTAAATGTCTTGAGGTAGTCTTCTTTGGGTTAAATCTACTTAGTGTTCTATAACCTTCGTCTACTTGAATATTGATATCCTTCTGTAGGTTTGGGAAGTTCTCTGTTATTATCCCTGTGGATAAACTTTCTACCTCAATGTCTTTCTCTGTCTCCTAAGGCCAATACATTTTAGGTTTGTCCTTTTAAGGTTATTTTCTAGGTGTTTTAGGTGTGCTTCATTCTTTTTTATTCTTTGTCCTTTTGTCTCCTCTAACTGTATTTTCAAATAGCCTGTCTTCAAGCTCACTGATTTTTTCTTCTGCTTGATCATTTCTGCTATTAAGAGAATCTGATGCATTCTTCAGTGTGTCAGTTGCATTTTTCAGCTCCAGAATGTCTGCTTCTTTTTAATTATTTCAATTTCCTTAATTAAATTTATCTGAGAGATTTCTGAATTCCTCCACTGTGTTGTCTTGACTTTCTTTGAGTTTGCTCAAAACATATATTTTGAATTATCTGTCTGAAAGGTCACATGTCTTTGTTTCTCCAGGATTGATCTCTGCTTCTTTATTTAGTTTGTTTGGTAAGGTCTTGTTTTCCTGGATGGTGTTTATGCTTGCTGATGTTCACCAGTGTCTCGGCATTGAAGAGGTAGGTATTTATTTTAGTCTTTGCACTATGCACTTGTTTGTACCCTTCCTTCATGGGAAGGCTTTCCAGATATTTGAAAGGATTTGGGTGTTGTGATCTAAGTTGTGTCTGCATTAGGGGGCACCAAATCCCAGTAACACTGTGGTTCTTGCAGACTTGTAGAAGTACCACCTTGGTGGTCTTGGATAAAGTCTGGAATAATTCTCTGGGTTATCAGGAAGAGGCAGCCACTCTTGTTTTCTTTTTTTACTTTCCCCCAAACAAATGGTGTCTCCTTGTTCATGCTGAGCCACCTGTGGCTTGTGGTGACGTGACACAAGCACCCTTTTGGCCACTACCACTGGGACTGCACTGGGTCAGACCTGACACCAGCACAGCAGTGGATTTCACTCAAAGCCCACTGTAACCACTACCTGTCTACCACCCTTGTTCCTTCAAGGCCTAGGCCTCTGCAATCAGCAAGTGGTGAAGCCAGCCAGGTTTGCATCCTTCTCTTCAAGGCAGCATGTTCCCCCAGGCCCCAGTTGGGCCCAGGGATGCTTCTAGGAGCTAGGGACTGGAGTTAAAAATCTTAGAAATCTGCTTGGTGTTCTATTCTACTGTGCTTGAGCTGGTTCTCAAACCATAATATGTAATTCTTCCCACTCTTTCCACCCCTTTCCGCAGGCAGAGGAGCCTCATCCCATAGCCATCACATCCAAAGTCCCATGGGGAGTACTGCCAGGCTATCACCAATGTTCACTTGATGCCCACAAGCTTTTCAGTGAGCTTGTGGTGAATGCCGCTAGGCCTGGGACTCATTCTTCAGGGCAGTTGACTCCCCTTTGGCCCAGGGGAGCTCCACAAATGCCATCTAAGAGCCAAGTACTGAAATCAGGGATCCCAAAAGCCCACTTAATGCTCTGCCCCATCGTGGCCAAGCTGGTACCTAAGGTGGAAGACAAAGCTTTCTTTACTTTTCTCTTCGCTTTTGTCAAGCAGAAGGTATCTCTCATTGTAGCCACCACAGTTAAGAATATGCTGTGTCACACCTGAAGCCAGTGTGTCTTACAGTTTCACCTAAGACCCACGACATACTACCTGAATATCACTGCTGGTTTTTAGGGTTCAAGGGCTCTTAAGTCAGAAGATGATGGATCCTGTCAGGACTGGGTCCTTCTCTTCTAGGTAGTGAATTTCCTTCTGGCCCAGGGTGTGTCTAGAAATGCTGTCCGGGAGCTAGGGTGAGGAATGGGGGCCTTACAACTCTGGCCAGTGCCATATCCTACTATGGCTGAGCTGGTATCCAACATGCAAGACAAAAGGCTTCTTTACTCTTCCCTCTCCTTGAGCTGAAGGAAGGGATCTCTTTTGGAGCCATGAGGTGTGTTGCCTGGAGTTGTGGGAGTAGTGGCACAACCACTCCCTTAACTTCCCCAGCTGGTGTCTCAGCAAGTCACAAGTCCCCTAGGTCCACTGTGTCTGAACCCAGTAGGAGAGTTGCAGTCCTTGTGGTCTAGACTGCCTTTCGAGGTTATTTAGGACCCCATAACACTTGAGCCCTCAGCTTTCCCAGAACTCAAGTTTCAACTACTGCAATGGGTAATTACCCTCTGGCTAGGGCTGATCTGAATGCTTTCTGCATGGGCAGGTGTCAGCTGATTTCAGCATGGTTTGCTTTCCACTGTGACACAGCAGCACTGAGTTCAATGCAAAGTCTCATAGTCACTGAGCTCTCCCTCTCCCAAGCACACAGATCTCTTTTTTGCCATGTGTCTGTTGTAGAGGGATGGGAGAGGGGTGGCATTAGCATTTCAAGACTGTATTTTCTGCCCTTTTCATCACTTCTTTTAGTGAGAGGAAGTTAAAACCAGGTACTCCGAGTGCTCACCTAATTTTTGTTTCTTATGATGGTGCTTATGATGGTGGTTTTTGAATTTGGTATTCCTGTCGTCGGGGGGAAAAATCAGTGGGGCCATCTATTCAACTATCTTACTCTACCCATTTTATCCCTTACACATTTATGATAGGGCTGTTCTAGTGGTGATGAAGTCCCCCAGCTTTTGCCTGTCTGAGAAGGACTGTATTTATTTATCCTCCATTTATGAAGAATAATTTTGCTGGGTATGGTATCATTGGTTGGCTTTTTTTTTTTTAACCCAACACTTCGAATATATCATCTCATTCTCTCTTTGTCTTCTGAGAAATTTGCTGTTAGTCTCATGGGGATTCCTTTATAGGTGACTAGATGTTTTTCTCTTCCTGATTTTAAAATTTTCTCTTTGTTTTTGACTTTTGATCATTTGACTATAATATGCTTTGGAGAATAACTTTTTGCATTGTATCTATTTGGGAGTCTTTGAGCCTCCTCTATCTGGATGTCTATATCTCTTGCTAAACTTGGGAAGTTTTAATCTATTATTTTATTAAATAGGTTTTCTAACTTTTTCATTTTCTCTTTGCATTCTGGGACACCAAAAATTTGTATATTGGGTTGCTTTATAATGTCCCATATGTCATAAAGTCTTTGCTTATTGTTTTCTATTCTTTTTTAAATTTATTTTTATATCACTGAATTATTTCAAAAGACTTGTCATTCTTTCTTCTGCTTGATCTAATCTATTGTTGAAGCTTTTACATGAATTTTGTATTTCATTCAATAAATTCTTTAAATCCAGAATTTCTGTTTCTTTAAAAAATCTATCTCTTTGTTAAATTACAAATTCGTATCCTGAATTGTTTTTCTAATTTGTTTGTATTGTCTTTTAGAATTCTGTTATATCTCACTGAGCTTTAGAACCAATATTTTGAATTTTTTCTGGAATTTCATAAATTTCTTTTCGATGGAGATCTGTTGCTGAATAATTATTGTGTTCCTTTGGAGGTGTAATTTTTTTGTTGTTTTGTTTTTTCATGTCCTTACACTGATGTCTGTGAATTTGGTGTAACAGTCACTTCTTCCATTTTATTTTTTTAAATTTGGTTTCATCGGGGAAGACTTTTTCCTAATGATTTGTCTATGGTGTTAGCAGGGTAGGGTACATTGGTTTTGGCTCTGAGTGTGTGCAGTAGCATTTTCTCTGTATTATTTTTTCAACTGTGAATAGCATTAGTGATGTCTATAATTTCTTTGGTGATTTAGGCTATGCTTATTATTGGAGGTTGTAGTAAAATTTTGATGGGAAGTGGAATGCCAGGTGAGCCTGTCTTCATGCCCCATTGCTGGGAGTGGTGGACTGATTGTTCCTGTTCTTTGCTCCCAGGCAGCATATACTGGCATTGGTATCAGTGGCTACAGGCAGGCCCATTCTTGGGCTTCTAGGTGGCTTGCTCAGATGCTGTTAGTGGCAGTGGCAGGCTGGGTAGGCGGGAGGGTTTTTAGGTCTCCAGAAAGGCATGTGGCATGGATGATAGCAATAGTAGTGGTGGGGTTACTCTCTGGTTCTGAATGGTGTACATTGGTTTTGGCAGTGGTGGTGATGAGTTGGGCAGGCCAGTCTCCAGGCCTATAGGTGATATGTGCAGGTAGGTGCCAGGTATGGTGGTAGTGGCAGGGTGGATAGGCCCAACCTCAGGTACCTGGAAAGAATTCTCAGGTGCCAACAGTGTTGGACTGGCTGGGCAATCTCCAGGCCTCCGGACTACCTGATCTGGTACAGGTGAGGGTGAGCTAGGTGGGGCAGGCTTGTATTCAGGCCCCTTTGTGGTGTATGCAGACACCTGTCATGGTTGGTAGCAGTGAGGCAATTCCCAGACCCCCAGCAGAATATTTGGGCTGGGGGCAGCAGAGACTGTGCTGTGGCCTTGCTACTGGGGAGGGCAGGCTACCCTCAGTGGTGGCATCCTATGCTTGTGAGTGGGAAACATACACCCCTTTTGTGCCTCAGCCTTGCATATAGTAACCTCTGCCTTGCTCATGCCTCAGTTCCAGTTGTGGCAGTCCGTGCCTTGCTTGTGTTTCAGCCCTTGCAGCAGACTGCACTTTGCTCATGCCTCAGCTCTGGTGCCATTGGGCCCCAGAACAGTGCACAGTCTGTTGTGAGCTGGGGTCTCAAAATGGCACATTGGGCTGCTGCTTAGGACTCAGGAAACTGTGGGACCCAGTGCAGGCTCCTTCCCTGAGGCAGTGCGGTCATGTAGTCTCCAGACAGCTCTCTATGTCATGTCTGTTTCAGGGCCCTCAAGGGTCTAGGTGCTCTCCTGTGGCTAGGATTGCAGAGGTCTATGGTAGGAATGTAGATCACTAGGGGTCTCTCACTTACCCTTTCCCAATATTGCAGTCTCTCTGGGATCTTAGCTGATCCTGGCCAAGCAGGCTGCCTCATTTTCCTTTCTTCCTTGCTTAAGGTATTTCCTGGCACCTTTCTATTCAACTCCAGTGTTCTCTCTTGGCTGATCTATTTGAACTGTAATTATCTACTCACTATTTTAGCTCTTTTTAGTAGAGGAGGTGAATAAGAGATGCTTGTATTCAGCCATTTGAAGCCTCCGCTATTTTTAGTTTTTAAGAAACCAGTCTTTTTTTTTTATGATGGCTGAATCATTTTACATTCCCATCAACAGTGTGTAAGGGTTCCAGTTACTCCACATTCTCTCCAACACTTACTTGTTAGTTTATTTTATTTTTGTGGGTAGCAAATATAAAACTTTAATGCATGTGATGTGGTGTCTCATAGTTTTGATTTGCTTTACTTAATGATTAGTCATATTTTCTCATGTCATTTTTAGCCATTTGTATATGTTCTTTGGAGAGGTGCCTATTGAAGTCCTTTGCCCATTTTTGAATCTAGGTGTTTGTTTTTGTTATTACTGAGTTTTAGAAGTTCTCTCTATATTTTGGGTATTAATCTCTTATCAAATATATGATTTGCAAATATTTTCTCTCATTCTGTGTGTTGCCTTTTTACATCGTAGATAGTATTTTCTGATGCACAAAACGTTTTACTTTTCATGGAGTCCAATTTATCAATTTTTGTTTTTGTGGTCTATGCCTTTCATATTCAAAGTCATTGCTAAATCCAATGGCATAAAACTTTTGCCCTATCTTTTCTTCTAAAAGTTTCACAGTTTTAGGTTTTACACTTAGGTCTTTAACACATTTTGAGTTAATTTTTGCATATGGTGTTGGGTAGGGGTCTAATTTTATTATTTGCATGTGAATATTGAGTTTTCTTAGTACCATTTGCTGAAAAGACTGTTCTTTCCACATTGAGTGGTTTTTGGCATCATTGTCAAAAATGACTGACTATATATGCAGGGTTTGTTTTTTGTTCTCCCTTCTATTCCACTGGTCTATAAATCTTTCTTTATGAAGGCATTACACTCTTTTGATTACTGTAGTTTTGTAGTAAGTTTTAAATCATGAAGTGTGAGTTCTCCAGCTTTATTCTTCTTTTTCAAGATTGTTTTTGCGAATCTGCATCCCTTTAGATTCCAAATGAATTTTAGAATTTTTTTTCTATTTGTGCAAAACATCATTGAGATTTTGATGGGTATTGCATTGAATCTGTAGATTACTTTGGTTAGTATTTTAGGCTGTTCTTGCCTTTAAAAAATTACTGAGGCTGGGTAATTTATAAAGAAAAGACATTTAATTGGCTCACAGTTCTGTAGGCTGTACAGGAAGCATGATGCTGGCATCTGTTCAGCTTCTGGAAAGGCCTCAGGAAACTTGCAATCATGCTGGAAGATGAAGGGGGAGCAGGCACATCATATGGCCAGAGCGGGAGCAAGAGAGAATAGGGAAAGGTGCCACACACTTTTAAAGGACCAGATCTCATGAGAATTCACTCACTATCATGAGGACAGCACCAAAAAGACGATGCTAAACCATTTATTAGAAAACAACCCCCATGATCCAATCACCTTCCACCAAGCCTGATATGGTTTGCCTCTGTGTCCCCACCCAAATCTCATCTGGAATTGTAATCCCCACATGTCAAGGGAGGGTTCTGGTGGGAGGTGATTGGATCATGAGAACAGTTTCCCTCAATGCTGTTCTCGTGATAATTAGTGAGTTCTCATAAGAGCTGATGGTTTAAAGTGTGGCACTTCCATGCTCTTGCTCTTCCTGCCATCATGTAAGACATGTCTTGCTTCCCCTTTGCCTTCTGCCATGATTGTAAGTTTCCTGAGGCCCCTCCACCTATGCAGAACCGTGAGTCAATTAATCCTCTTTTGTTTATAAATCATCCAGTCTAAGCTAGTGTCTTTATGGTGGTGTGAAAACAGACTAATACAAAGCTTCAACTCTGACACTGGGGATTATATTTCAACATGAGATATGGGCGGGGATATACATCCAAACTATATCATTTTGTTCCTGGCCCCTCTCAAATCTCATGTCCTTCTCACATTTCAAAATACAATCATACCTTCCCAATAATTCCACAAAATCTTAACCCATTCCAGTGTTAACTCAAAAGTCCAGAGTCCAAAGTCTCATCGTAGACAAGAGAAGTCCCTTCCACTTACCAGCCTGTAAAATAAAAAAAACAGGTTAGTTACCTCCAAGATACCATGGGGGTACAAGCACTGGGTAAACATTCCTGTTTCAAAAGGGAGAAATTGGCCAAAATAAAGGCACTACAGGACCCATGCAAATCCAAAACCCAGCAGGGCAGTTACTAAATCTCAAAGCTCCAAAATAATAACCTTTGACTCCATGTCTCACATCCAGGACACACTGATACAGGTTGTGGGCTCCTGATATTGGGGAAGGTTGAAGATTCTCTGGGGACCCTCCCTTATCTGCTTCCTGCATCTATCAGTAGTATTGACATCTTAGCAATATTAATTCTTCCAACCCTTGAACATGAGATGTGTTTTCAGTTATATATTTTAAAATTTCTTTTAGCAATGTTTTATAGTTTTTATCATGCAAGTCTTTCTCAAGTTAATTTCTAAGTATTTTATTATTTTTGATGCTATCATAAATGGAATTTTCTTAATTATTTTAGGTTGTTAATTATTAATGTATAGGAATGCTACTGATTATTGTGCATTGACTTTACATCTTGCTAATTTGATAAGTTCACTTATTAGTTTTAACAGTTTCTTGGTGAGGAATCTTTAGAGTTTTCTACATATAAGATCATGTCATGTGCAAATAGAGGTAATTTTACTTCTTTCTATCCAATGTGGATCTTTTTTATTTTTAAATTTTTTTATTTTTAATTTTTGTGGCTACATGGTAGGTGTATATTATTATGGGGTACATGAGATGTTTTGACACAGGCATGCAATGTGAAATAAACACATTATGGACAATGGGATATCCATCTTCTCAAGCATTTATCCTTTGAATTATAAACAACCCAGTTACACTCTTTAAGTTATTTTATAATGCACAACTAAGTTATTATTGATTGTAGTCACCCTGTTGTGCTATCAAATAGTAGGTCTTATTCATTCTTTCTAACTATATTTTTGTACCCACTAACCACCCCCAACTCCCACTACCAGCTCCCCACTATGCTTTCCAGCCTCTGGTAACCATCTTTCAACTCTCTATGTCCATGAGTCTAATTGTTTTGGTTTTTAGATTCCAAAAATAATTGAGAACATGTGATATTTGCTTTTCTGTGTCTGGCATATTTCACTTAACATAATGATCTTCAGTTCCATCCATGTTGTTGCAAATGACTGTCATTCTTGCTCATGGCTGAACAGTATTCCATTGTGCATATGTGTCACATTTTTCTTTATTCATCTGGAAAATAAAGCAAGAAAAAAATAAGATAGAATAGCCAAAGCTATCTTAGACATGGGGAAAATGGGCATCCTTGTCTTGTTCCTGATGTTAGAGGAAAAGCTTTCAGTCTTTCACTGTTGAGTGTGATGTTTACTCTGGGCTTTTAAATATATAACTTCTATTATGTTGAGGTAGTTTCTATTCCTAGTTTATTCAGGGTTTTTATTATGAAAGATTGTTGAATTTTGCTAAATGCTTTTTCTGCGTCAGTTGAGATGATCATATGTTTTTTTCCTTCATTCTGTTATAATGGTGTATTACACTGATTGATTTATTGAGTTGAATCATTCTTGCACTCCAGGAATAAATGATTGATGTATTGAGTTGAATCATTCTTGCACTCCAGGAATAAATGATTGATGTATTGAGTTGAATCATTCTTGCACTCCAGGAATAAATACCACTTGCTCATAGTTTGTAATCCTTCAAATATGTTGCTGAATTCAGTTTGCTAGTATTTTGTTGAGAATTTTTGGCTCAATGTTCATAAGGAATATCGGTCTGCAGTTTTCTTTTCTTGTTGTGTCTTTGTCTGGCATCGGCATCAGAGATCTCATAAAGCGGTCTCATAGAATTTTGATCTTATAGAATGAACTAGAAAATGTTTTTTTCTTCATCAATTTATTGGGGGAAAAGTTTAAGAAGTATTGGTGTTCTTCTTTAAACGTTTGGTAGAATTCACCAGTGAAGCCATCATGTCCAGGGGTTTTTTGTTGTTGCTTTGTTTGTTTGGGTTGAAATATTTTGATTCTAATTCAATCTTCTTACCAGTTATAGGTCTTTTCAGATTTTCTATTTATTTTTTAGTTTGCTTCATAGGTTTTGTCCTTCTAGGAATTTTTCATTTTATTTAGATTGTCCAATTTATTGATGTTCAATTTTCATAGCACTCTCTTATTCTTTTAACTTCTGTAGAATCAGTAGTAATGTCTCAACTTTCATTTCTGATTTCAGTAAATGGAGTCTTCTCTCTTTTATTCTTAGTGCTTCTAATTAAACATTTGTCAATTTTGTTGATCTTTTCCAAGAATTGACTTTTGGTTTCAATGATTTTCTTTACTCTTTTTCTATTTCATTTATCTGTACTCTAATCTCTATTCTCCTTCATTCTACTACCTTTGAGTTTAGCTTGTTCTTCTTTATACAGTTCTTTAAGTTGTAAAGTTAGGCTGTTGGTTTTAGATTGTTCTTGTTTTTTATTTTTATTTTGTTTTAATTTTTAAAATTTTTTTAGATTTAGGGAGTACAAATGCTGATTTCTTACATGCATTTCAACTCTGCAACTGAGTTGCTGAGTTTTGGAGTCTGGACTTTTAGTGTATACATTTCCTAAACTTTGTTATTTTTTAATGTTAGAATTTATAGCTGCATATTTCTTTCTTTGTACTAATTTCATAATATCCCATAAGTTTTGGTATGTTGTGTTTTCATTTTCATTTATTTCGAAGTATTTGCTAATTTCATTTGTGATTACTTATTTGATCCATTGTTTGTTTAAGAGTGGAATGTTAAATTTCCACAAATTTGTTAATTTTCTTCTTTTCTCTGTTATTGATAGCAAATTTCATCCCAATGTGCTCAAAGGAGATACATTCTATGGTATCTACCCTTTAAAATCTATTGAGATTTAATTTGTGTTATAACATATGGTCTATCCTGAAAAACTTGCCATATGCACTTGAAAAGAATGTGTATGCTGTTGTTGTTGGGTAGAGTGTTCTATATTATTTGTTAGATCTAGTTGGTTTATTGTGTTAAGACCTCTTTTTCCTTACTTATCACATGTCTGGTTGTTATCTATTATTGAAAGTAAGGCATTGAAATCTCCAACTATTATTGCAGAACTGTTTATTTCTCCCTTCAATCCTGTCAGTTTTTACTTTATTCTTTTTAATGGTGTGTCATTTGTTATGTAAATGTTTATGGTTATTGTGTTTTTGGTGATATTGCATCTTGTATTAATATATAATATTCTTCTTTGTCCCTTGTGACCTTCTTTGATTAAATATCTAGTTTGTCTAACCTTAATATAGCAATCCTGCTGTTTTTTGGTTACTATTTACATAGAATATGCTTTCATTCTTTTGCTGTCAATTACTTTGTGGTTTTGGATCTAAAATGGATTTATTGTAGACAGTTGTATCCATTTTTTAAAATTCACTCTGCCTATCTCTGTCTTTTGATTGAAGAATTTAATCCATTTATATTTAAAGTAATTACTGATAAGAGACTTACTTCTGTTATTTTGTAATTTGTTTTCTATATGTTTTATGCTTTTTTATCTCCAATTTCCTGCATTACTTTGTGTTTAGTTGTTTCATATAGTGAAATGTTTAAATTCTTTTCCTATTTCCTTTTGTGTATAATCTATAGCTTTATGTTCTTTGTAGTTACCATGAGGATTACAATCAACTCCCTAAATTTATAATACTCTAATTTGAATTTCTACCAGCTTAACTTCACTAACATACAAAAACTCTGCTTCTTTATAGCTCTGTCACACCTCTTTCAGTTTTTGATGTAACAAAATTACATTCTTGTACATTGTGTGCCCCTCAAATAAGCTATTAATTATTTTAAATGTATGATTTTCTTGAATTATGTTGAAAACAATGGGTGGAGTTATAAACCAAAGTTATAAAATATTGCTAGTTTTTAGATGATTTTTTTTTTTTTTGAGACAGAGTCTTGCTCTGTTACCAAGGCTGGAGTACAATGGTTTAATGTCTGCTCATTACAGGTTTGACCTCTCAGACTCAAATGATTCCCCCATTTCAGCCTCCTGAGTAGCAGGGACTACAGGCACATGCCACCATATCTGGCTAATTTTAAAATTTTTTTGTAGAGACGAGGTCTCACTATGTTGCCTAGGCTGGACTGGAACTCCTGGGCTCAAGCAATGCTCCCACCTTGGCCTCCCAGAGTGCTGGGATTATAGGGATGAGCTACTGTGTCTGGCCTAGATGAATAACTTTTAAAAAGTTCTAGAGTAAAACTTTTTAAATTAAAAAGTTCTAAATTAAAGATTTAAGATATAATGTCTTAAATCATGTAGAAAATAAGAAGTGGAGTTACAAACCATTTTTAGAATATAACTAGCTTTTATAATGTCACATGTATTTACCTTTATTAAGATATTTATTCCTTCATATAGTTTTGAGTTACTGTCTGGTGTTTTTTCATCTCACCCTGTAGGACTTTTCTTGCAGGGCAGATTTAGTAATAATAAACTCTTTTCAGGTTTTATTTATCTGGGAGTTACTTAATTTCTCCCTTACTTTTACAGAACAATTTTTCTGAATAAGGGATTTTTGTTGACAGTTTTTTTTTCCTTTAGCACTTTGACTATGTTGGCCCACCGCCTTTTGGCCACTCAAGTGTGTGATGGGAAATATGATGACAATCTTATTGAGGATCACTTGTATATGATGAATCGCTTCTCTCTTGGTGCTTTTAAGGTTCTTTCTTTGTACAGGCATATCTCATTTTATTTGCTTTGCTTTACTTTTTACAAATTGAAGGTTTGTGGCAATCCTGAATCGAGCAAATCTATCTCATTTCTTCAGCAGCATGTTCTCACTTTGTGTCTCTTTAGTCCATGCTGGTAATTCTCATAATATTTCAAACTTTTTCATTGTTGGTAAACCTGTGGTGGTGATCTGTGATCAATGATCTTTGTTGCTACTATTGTAATTGTTTTGGGGCACCATGAACTGTGCTCATGTAAGATGGTGAACTAATTTATAAATGTTGCGTGTGTTCTAACTGCTCCACTGACAAACATTTTTCCATGTATCTCCCTCTTGTCAGGCCTCTATATTTTCTGAGATACAACAATATTGAAATTAGACCAATTAATAACCCTACAATGGCCTGTCAGTGTTCAAGTGAAAGGAAGAATTGCATATCTCTTGCTTTAAATCAAAAGCTAGACATAAGTTTAGTGAGGAAGGCTTATTAAAAGCTAAAATAGGCTGAAAGCTAGATTTCTTGTGCCAAACAGCCAAGTTGTGAATGCAAGAGTCAAGTTTTTGAAGGAAATTAAAAGTGCTACTCCAGTGAACACACAAATGATAGGAAAGTGGCACAAGCTTATTGCTGATATGGAGAAAGTTATAGTGGTCTGGATAGATGATCAAACTAGCCACAACATTCCTTTAAGGCAAGACCTAATTCAAAGCAAAGCCCCAACTCTCTTTAATTCTATAATGGCTGAGAGAAGTGAAGAAGCTGCAGAAGAAAAGTTTGATGCTAGCAGAGGTTGGTTTATAAGGTTTAAGGAAAGAAAACGTCTCTAGAACATAAAAGTGCAAGGTGAAACAGCAAGTGCTAATGTAGAAGCTGCAAGTTATTCAGAAGATCTACCTAAGAAAATTGATGAAGGTGGATATACTAAAGAATGGATTTTTAATGGAGATGAAACAGCCTTATATTAGAAGAAGATACCATTTGGAACTGTCATAGCTAAAAAGGAGAAAACAATGTCTCGCTTCAAATCTTCAAAGAACAGGCTGAAATTCTTGTTAGGAACTAATGCATCTGGTGACTTTACTTGAAGCCAGTGCTAACATATCTTTCAAAAAGTCCTAGGGACCTTAAAAATTATGCTAAATTTACTTCGCCTGTGCTCTGCAAATGGAATAACAAAGTGTAGATGGCAGCACATCTGTTTATAGTGTGGTTCACTGAATATTTTAAGCCCACTGTTGAGACCTACTGCTCAGAAAGAGAGATTTATTCAAAATATTACTGCCCATTGACAAGGTACCTGGTCATTCAAGAGCTCTGATGAAGATGTATAATACAAGGAGATTAATGTTGCTTTCATGCCTGTTAACACAATATCTATTGTGAAACCCATGGATCATGGAGTAATGTTGACTTTCAAGTCTTATTAAGAAATACATTTCATAAGGCTATAAGTACCATAGATAGTAATTACTTTGATGAATCTGGGCAAAGTAAATTGAAAGCCTTCTGGAAAGTTTCACCATTTTAGATGCCATTAAGAACTTTTGTGATTCAAGGGAGGAGGTCAAAATATTATCATTAACAGGAATTTTGAAAAAGTTGATTCCAATCTTCATAGATGACTTTGAGGAGTTTCATCGGAGCCTGAGTTTCAGCATTATGCGAGGGTGACCATGAAATTTGGGTGGCTGCTCTTCAGATAACCTCATTGTTATCTGCTGTTTGGAGAGACTTAGGGTAAGTTTGGATTATAATTACTATATGCTTGTCTTTTTAAAATTTAGAATGGGGGTTAATATTCTACTGAATGGATCATGGATAGAGACAGATTGGGACAATAATTTAAACTGTTAGTTTGGTGCCTGTATAACTCAGGGCTGAGGTCACAATTTGAAGAGTTGTGTTTTTAATCTAAGAGTAGTTGGCATATCCACAATTTGAGGCCTCAGTTATTTTGGAAAGCAGAACAATTTTGATCCTTCCAGGAATCTACATGTAACACTTTATCAAAGTAATAGTGCCATACTCAGGTTGCATTTCAAAGCTGAACTAGTCAATGCCCTTTAAAGTAAAGATCTATAGTCTACCAGGTCATAGGAGCTTTATATGTATTGTCCCCTTAATTTACACAACAGGTGAAAGGTAGATGTTATCTCATTTTCAGATGTAGAAACTGAGGCCCAGAAATATTCAAAAAGCTTGCTAGAAGTTACATAATTATTAAGACAGGATTAAATCATGTCTCTGACTTCACTTATTATGCCCTGTTAGCTCTTCTCTAAGGCAGATCAACAGAACAGTGAAGAAAAGAACTGGTAGCAAGAGTATCTACAATTAAACTGCATTCCTTCAGTGTCTGGAATATGAAGTTTACTTTCTGCTGGTGTCAGTTGCATTCAGTCAAGTTTTCACATTCATCAAATTTCACAACCTACCTTCCCAAGTCATTGTAAGATGGAAATTTTATTTAAAAACAAATAGAACTTAAAAATCAATCTCTCTTCTCCCCACCATCCTCCCCATCCCCTGTGTCTTTGATAGAATTATCACTTTTTCTTGGTATATTCAATATCTTCATTCCCTATTGAAACAAACATTTCTATTCCAATCATTGCAAATGGTTTGGAAGCAATGGTTTCTGTGAGACTACTTTTTAATAGAACAGCTACTTAATAATAGAACAGCTATTGAAGTTTTGAGCTTAGCTTGTTACAGTAGCTAGCATTATCTTAATTTACATGCATTATGTAATTTATATGCCTCCCCTTGAACAATGCACTTGAATTTGTCTCTCTGTAAAAAAACAGAGGTCCACTTAGGTTGTCTCAAGAAAAGGAGACTTTTTCCTGCGTAAATTGATGTAATGGCAGGAAATCTCAGTAGTTCCATGTAGCATATCTACTTCCAATTGAGCAACTGTATTCTTCTTGACTGATGAAGTTTTCCTCACCTTTTCTGTTCTTTTCTTCTTTGCTTTTTCTCTTCTTTCATATGTTTAGCTTCTAAATAACTTTGGCCTGCCATGGAACTTACACAATTTTGTGAATATTTTCACTTCAGCTTCATTTCTAAGTGACTAACCATGTTTGTTTTTCCAGTGTTCTCCAAAATGAAATCTGGTTTGCCTAGTTTATCTTTTTTAGTCAGTTAATGTGTGCCATAGGTCTTCAGCTAGCCTGTGTGTGTGTGTGTGTGTGTGCACGCATGTGTCTGTATGTATTTACCTTGGTTTAATGCCCTTTGATAACCTGAAAAGAGAGTGGCAGAGCTCACAAATATTTCAGGAGGAGCTAACAGCAGGGATTATGGTGCCTTCTACTATATACTGCAACTAAATATCAATTTATAATTATCCAAACTTACTATGCCTATGTTTAAATGTTTCAAAGTGGCCATATGGGCACTTTTCAAAATTTCTAGTAGATGATATTTGAGACTGCTAAAATGAAATTATCTCAAGACCCAAATAATATGTATTTTAAATGGAGATGGCTGTTGGGGACCAGAAAGAGACAATCTAGAATTACCAAGTTGAATGAAGTGTGGAATCCCTAAATTTGATGTTGAATTAATATTTGACTCATAAGTTAAGTAGACTTTGATTTTAATAATGCCCATCAGTGGATTAAATTCACAAATATTTACCAAGCGACCTACTAACTTCCTAGAAAGTTGTTGGAGTTGAATGTAGAAGGTATTGACAGCAAAGTCACAAGTTGAGGATTGTTTGAATCATTCAATCAACTAATATTTATTAAGCACCACAATGTTCCAGTTGGACTTGGGTTGCAATGATAAATTATAGATAGCCCTTGTCTCATAAGCTGTTGGTAGTAAGAGTGAGGAGACGGACATATATTCTGGACATCTACACTATAGCATTATCTCTGCAATAATCAGATAAAAGCACTGGGTAATTAAGAGATAAAACAAGAGACACCTAAAACAGACTGGATGAGTCACGGACAACTTTTCAGAGCACTTGAGGCCCGAATTGAGTGTTGAAGGATGAATAGGTATAACCAGTTGAATGTAGAATTGGAGAAGAACATGAATTAGCGTGGATATTGCTGTATATGGCTTACTTTATATTACTGCATTTTCATCTTACCAGCCAAAAATTAGAAAAAGAAAGAATAGTATAGTATTTTTTAAGAATATTAGTTCAAAACCTAATCTAAGTAGGGGCGTAGAGCAAGTCTGGTAGTATAAGTATTTACCTTATCCTTAGTAGCAAATGCCATAAAGATAGGGATTGTATATATCCAATCCAGATATGAGAATAAGTGACAAATGTAATTTCAGCGTGTCAAGTCTGAAAAAATTTTGTATGCCTTTGGAAAAATACCTAAAGGACTTCCAGATCTTTCACATTTATTTATTTATGTTTTTTACTTTTATTGTTCACTTTCTTTTCATGACTATTTTATTGATTTTTTAAAAGTATGTAGTTTTAATAAAGTTTCCCGAGTACTCTTAAGTTCCAAATGGACTTGAATTCATTTTATTTTTATGGACTGCTGGTCTTTAATCTCTTATCACAGAATCAGAAATGTACCTGCTACATACTGGTAAATTAGTTATCAATCCCTTGGGCAGTATATTTTAATATCAGTATTCTAGGGAAGATGATATAAATCTTGTGTACAGTATTATTAGCTTAGGCAGCTGCTGACTTAAAAAGGCCAGTTTAACAAGTCACCACTGTATTATGTTTAATTAGGTACAGTTTATATAATGAGGTGTTCAGTTCTAATGGAAAGACATGCTGTGAGCAGCACATCTGCAGGAATAACTATTACAATCAGCATTGCAGAGACCCATGGAACTGCAAATTAGACTTACTTATCTAGAAATAAATTACATCCCAATGCCTACATAAAGCTCATTAATTAATTCCACTGGCATAAAGGTCTTTTTCTTAATTTCATGTTCCATTAGCATAATAAACACAATTTGAGTTACAACAGTATGATCAGTTTAATGGATGCTATTTATTTTAGTTTTTTATTTAAAGTCCCGGTAATGTAGAATTAACATCAATATGCTGCTTGGTCCTTTATTAAAAATTCCCATAGGATAACCAACACAGATGTTCAATACAGCATCATATATTTGCTGCATTTTACGACTGTACTAATTGGCCATATGGAAAGGTGTTGCTTGGGTGTAATTTTTAAAAAAAATATGCTAAATTATATGGATTGTAATAATTACAATTAGTTTATATGTAAAGTTAGATAGGTTAATATATATTGCCTGTTGCAGGCAAAATAAAAGTAAACAAACTTTTGATGTTGTGTAAATACCAGTTTGTTTAAAAGAAATTTTGTTGTATTTTAAATCCTGTTAAAATAATAAATAAGGTTAATTGAAGCCTGCATAGTCCCCACCTGACCGTGGTTTGGGGCTGCTATCTGCCTCATAAAGCAAAGTGTAGGGTTTGTCTTCTCCGAAAAAGGCCTCCTACATATTGGGCTTTGTCATTTGCCAAAAATAGAAGGGAAGAGATTGAGGCCTCCTGAGTCTGAGTTTTCAGGTGAGGTCATGAGAGAAGACAGGGATTGTAACCAGAGAATTCAGACTGGGATGTAGTTAACTCTAGAGCTCGTCTCTGTTAACTCAGTCTGGCCTTCATGACAGTTGTAGAAATGGATTCCTTAATAATAATAAAAAATAACTTCGTATCCCCAAATAAAATTATAAATAAGTTTAACTTAGCTTACATTCTGAAATTATATAAGGTCTCTATTTGTGAATTGTGCATTTTTAGACCCATTTAAAAAAATGAATTCTGTTCACTTTGTTACTATGTATGACTTTAACGTATTTATAATGTTTGTACTATGAAATTCTAGGTTAACTATACTTACTAACATCTAGTATGCAATTATCATATGTATTTTTTGAGTTAACTCATATACAGAGTTTTGTTAATGTCCCAAATTATATCTTATTACTCAAAATACATTGCAAAGTACACATAAATTTTCCTTTCTTCATTCACAATATCTTTCCTCATGTCATATTTTCCATTTTGCTCAGTGTACCTTATCTGCTATAAAATATAATCTGTTTTCTTTATTATATTTTTACTCTTGAGTAATTATCTATTTTCAATATTTGATTTATCTTATATTTCTGTATAGGTTCCTATCACTGTGTAACGAATTGTCCCAAAACGTAGTTACTCAAAACAACAACAGTCATTTATTATCTGTTGTGTTTTCTGTGAGTTGGAAATGTGGGAAGGGCTCAGCTGGGTAGTCATTTGGGATCTCTCAAGCAACTGCAGTCAGATGTTGGCTATAGGATTGTGTTGCTCTGAGGGCTTGATTTAACCAGGGGGTCCAAAATTTCAAGGTGGCTTATTCACTGGTGCTGACATTTGGCCATCAGCCTTAGTTTCTCTGCATGTGGACCTCCCCACAGGGCTGCTTGGATGCCCTCATGAGATGGTGACTGGCTTCTTTTAGAGCAAGCCTGTCCAACCCGTGACTCATGAGACACATGTGGCCCAGGACAGCTTTGAATGCAGCCCAACACAAATTAGTAGACTTTCTTAAAACATTATAACATTATGAGATTTTTTTGTGATTTTTTTTTGCTCATCAGCTGTCGTTGGTGTATTTTATGTGTGGCTCAAGACAATTCTTTTTCTTCCAGTGTAGTCCAGGGAAGCCAAAACGTTGGACACCACTGCTCTAGAGTGAGAGATCCACGAGGCTAAGGCAGAAGCTGAATTATATATTATGATCTGGCTTTGGAAGTCACACATCACCAGTTCTATCCTTTCTATTGGTCCTATAGGCCAGCCCTAATTCAGTGTGGGAGGGTAATACATGAGGACATGTACACTAGAAGGAAAGGATTTTTGGGGTTAGCAATCATAGTCTTCTCTCAGGCCCCTGACAATTCAGATCTCACCCAGATGCAAAATACTGTCCCTTTCAAGGCTCCAAAAATATCTAGTCTCTCACAGCAGGAGTCTCCAACCCTGGGGCCACACACTGGTACTGGTTGGTGGCCTGTTATGAACCGGGCCACAGGGCAGGAGGTGAGTGGCAGGTGAGCAAGTAAAGCTTCATCTGCATTTACAGCCACTCCCCATCACTTGAATTACTCCCTGAGCTTCACCTCCTGTCAGATCAGCAGTGGCATTAGATTCTCATAGCAGTGTGAACCCTATTGTGAACTGCACATGTGGGCATGTAGGTTGCCTGCTTCTTATGAGAATCTAATGCCTGATGATTGTCACTGTCTCCCATCACCCAGATGGGACTCTCTAGTTGTGGGAAAACAAGCTCAGGACTCCCACTGATTATACATTATGGTGAGTTGTATAATTACTTTGTTATATAAGAATGGAATATTAATAGAAATAAATTGCACAATAAATGTAATGCACTTGAACCATCCCGAAACCATCCCCTCCTTCACCTGTATAAAAATTATCTTTCATGAAACTGGTCCCTGATGCCAAATAGTTTGGGGACTACTGTCTTACAGCATCAGCTCAAGCTCTAGGTCCAGGATCTTGTCATCTATATCAGATCCAGATGTGACTAAGGCTCCACAACGAATTCTTGTCAAGTGTAGTACTTTTTTGAAGACATGTGAAATAAGAGCAATATGTTATCTGATTCCCCATCTAACCACCTTACCATGGTGTTCCATGCAAGGGTAACCACTGTAGAGTCTCCTGTACAAATTAGGAAAAAGAGAGGCACATAAAGTCACTGTTCCAAAGCATCCTGGAGCCTAGTTAGGCACATGTTGCCAGTCCCTTGATTAATGCCCAGTCCTACAGCCTGGGAATAATTCACTTTGGCCTCTGGGCTCTTGGTTCTACCTCCTGAGTTGTCCTTCCTTTTCAATAAAAAATTTGATGACTGAATCCCCAGGGAACACCTGACTGAAGTCACTTGAGAGACTGCAAATGATTACTTTCCACCTGAGACCTTTCTGAATTCATAATGTACAGAAATCGTAAGAGAGACTAAATGATTATTGCGGTAGTAAGTCACTGTGTCTTAGGGAAACTTGTTGTACAACTGTAGTAACTGATACAAATTCTGGTACCAGAAGTGGGGTTTTGCTGAATGGAAAAACTAAAAATGTGTCAGTTGCTTGGGACTGAGCAATGGCGAGTGGAAGTTGAAGGGCCTCGAAGGGATTGTTAGGGGAAGCCTTTGAGGAAGCTGTTGGTGAGGGCTTAAAGCAAGTAAGAAAAATGTTGTAAGTGTCTCTTGTGGCAACACTGAAAATGGAAAATGTGCTTAATAAACTTGACGATCTAACTAAGGAGATTTACAGGCAGAGTGTTGAAGTGCCACTTGATCATTTCTTGCACTTATAGTAAAATGCAAGAAAAGCAATATAAATTCAAAGAAGCTCAGTTAAATAGTAAGGGGCTGGGTTCAAAAAGTAACATTATTTCTTATTCTTATGCTCTCCAAATGGCAAATAATGCTAAAAATAAGAAAAGCTTCTGAGAAAATATTATATCCAGATATTGTCAGGAAAACCATAGTCTAAAGATGAACCCAAGTAGGTGACTACAAAACCATTTGTAAAAGCCTCCAAAAGATTTAAGGTAGTGCCTTTAACAGAAAAAAGTTCCCATAAAGACTTTAAAGGCATTATTTGTAAAACCGTTTTATTACACAACAGAGGCCCTAAGAATTTTTAGGGTCCTTTTTTGCAGCAGCATTACAGTAAGCTTAAGGCACAGAAGGACTTATTTCAACAAGATTTGTGGGTATGGCTTTTGTCTAATAGAGTGAACCTTAATAAGATTTGTAGAACACCTACAAAGTTTTTAAGAGAATTGTATTTATTTATTTATTTATTTTTAAATTTTTGAGACAGAGTATCACTCTCTTGCCCAGGCTGGAGTGCAGTGGTGAAATCTCAGGTCACTGCAACCTCCACCTCCCAGGTTCAAGTGATTCTCCTGCCTCAGCCTCCTGAGTACCTGGGATTACAGGCATGTGCCACCATGCCCAGCTAATTTTTGTATTTTTTTAAGTAGAGACAGGGTTTCACCATGTTGGCCAAGCTGGTCTTGAACTCCTGGCCTCAAGTGATCCTCCCACCTCGGCCTCCCAAAGTGCTAGGATTACAGATGTGAGCCACCATGCCCAGCCAGAGAATTGTATTTGTTAGAACCACTGACAACTTGAACTAAAAGGGACAGGGAAAGTTCAAAATAAAATGGCCTTTGGAGTCTAACTACTATGAATAAGAAATGGTGAGGAAATTTGATTGCAAGGATCATTGAGGGCCCTTTGTAAGTATATATGGCATATTGTGTTTATAATATTTGTACTGTGAAATTCCACATTAATCATACCTGCTTTTTTTTAGTATATAGTAATTAGCTGTACATTTTTGTTGATATCAAATGCAATGTCTTATTAAAGTCAGGTATTACATATTGCTACAGAAAATGGCATTGCAGAACGCATATAAATTTTTATTCTCTTGAAATAACCAGTCATAAAATTTTTCATTTTATTTTCTTTCTTTTTCTCACTTCAGCCTTCCCTGCTATGAAATAAAATTTCCATTATTATATTATTATATAGTTGAACTTTTTCTCATTAACACCACTAAAATTACCTATATTTAATATTTAGTTAATACTATATTTTCTAATCCATTCTGCAAATCACAGGAATCACTCACTTTTATCACTTTTCTCATAATATGTGCTAATATGTAACATTTTTTATGACTTGGTGGTCTCTCACAGAGCCACATATGTATCTATTATGTACTGTTAAATTAGTAACTGACCACCAAGTTTGTAAAACTTGCCACCGAAGATATTCTGCATAATAAAATGGCCACTTGATTTTTCATTAAAAACAGGGTGAAAATATTCTTACCCTATTCTCTCCTTGACTTGACCACGAATCCATGAATGTGTACATATAAGCTTGTGGTAAAAATCTAGAATTTTCAATGTAGTATATCTGAATCCTATTTTTTTCCTCTGGGTTGTCCTACTGTGCAGTATAATCTGGTAGAATTTCTTACCTAGATCATTTTTATGGGAATTAAGATGGATAAGAATAAAGTCTTTGGATCATGTTCACTGACTTACACATTTTATTAGAATAATTGCATTATTAGAATTATCCTTGGCATTTATTAAATACCTTTTGATTGCCAGGTACTGGGCTGGATGATTTAAGTGTGTTATCTCATTTAATTCTTGAAATACATTACTGTATTATTATCTCAACTTTATGTGTGAAGAAATTAAGTTCTGGAAATGTTAAATGATTATTCTATGGTCTAAGGTCATATAAAAGGTAGGAGAGCGGGGATTTTAAACTAGGCCTCTTATATTCTTTGGGAAGTTCTTTAGGAAGACTGACATTCAGAGGTGGTTGTGTAATGAAGTCCTTTTATTTTCTTAGGGTTTAATGAACAATTATACATGTCACAAAGCATGTTCTCAAAAATGTTCACAAAGCATGTCACACTGGAGTTACTTTCTTTCTAATAGTATCAGGGGTGAAGTGGTCTATAGCTAGCCCTGAATTACCTGAAGAAATTCAGTCTTACAAATCATCAAATAATGCTCTCTACTCTGCAGTTTAAACCTTGTCGCCCATCAAACCTTTTACAAGAATAGCAAAGATATAGCATGAATCAGTGGATTTGAATTTCATTTCCTTGGAATTTTCTTAAGGCTTTGGTGAAGATGTTAATATCCAGTTAAGTGGGAAGGAAAACAAAAATGAATGACAATGGAGAGCCAGGCGCAGTGGCTCACGCCTGTAATCCCAGCATTTTGGGAAGCTGAAGGGGGTGGATCACTTGAGGCCAGGAGTTCAAGACAATGGAGAAATTGCATGACCATAGTAACCTAGATAAACTGTTTTGTTATTAAAAGTATTTCCAGTTCCTTTTATAATGTTTTGTGTTTCAGAACATCTAAAAAAATTTAAAATATATTTTGCGTTATACTTTAGAAACTAAGGTTATTTAAGGACATTTAATTCAGTAATTTGATTTCTTTATACTTAAATCACACATTCTATTTTTAAGTTATTTTGGATATCTATGAAGCTTAAATGTTTTGAAGGTATAGAAATATTTAGTACAGTTTCTCATTCTTTTAATCACTCAAAATGTTTTAAACTTAATTTGTCAAAACAAAATGGTGATGTATAAGCCGGTTCAGAAGTTGGGAAAACTTGTTCATTTTGGCATAGTTTATACTTGATACAATAGCTTTTTAACTGGCAAGTACTTAGATGAGCAGGAAAAGTATCAAATTTAATTTTCAGTGCACCGTCCTGCAGATTCTGCCTTTGAGGCTGCTTATTTTTCACAGTGTTGTATGTACCAAAAAATGTGCCTGCTTTTTAATTGTGCAGGCTGTGAAAATGAGAATATGGTTGAATACAGTTTAAGTGATGGGTATAAGTTTGCAGAATCTCAGAATATGACAAAGAAAAACATTTTCAAAGGTCTAAATGTTTGAACACTCAAGATACAAACATCTGAAAAAATTGCGTTGAACAGCCAAGTCAACATTACTATACAGCTGTACTGTTTTTACCATATGGTAACTAATGAAGTGCTTCCGTGCACCAAAGAACTACCATGTTGCAAAGTTGGAAGCAAAGTCACAATATGTGTAATCATAGAGTCAGAATGGAATAGGGCAACTCCATTACGTATTGCAACTAAACACTATTTAAAACTTTCAAGCTCAGTATGTCTTATATTTTGCTAAAATAAAAGTATCACATTGAATTTAGCCCTTCTAGGGCTGCTGGGCTTGATTATATAGTTGTAGTCTCAGCGTGGACTCTATTCCTTACTGGCTGGATGACCTTGAATAAGTTATATAAACTCTTTGAGCTTTAGTAACCTAATTTGTACATTGTGGACAATATTACTAGACTCATAGAACTGGCATAAGAGTTAAATGAGATGATGTATGTGAAGAGTTTATCATTCAGAGATGTAGTAGATGAGCATCAAAAATTATTTTTCACTCTTCCTTTCTTAAAAATTAATTCATCTGCTATAGTTTGGGTCCGAAAAAAATTAAATAAGATGAGTTAAAAATCTGTAAATTAACAACATAATTGTGCATTATAGCATTTTGGATAAAAGCTTTGGAGGACAATGTTGATAATGTTGACTAAAGTGAGGTTTGGGAATTAGTGCTGGGTTTTGTAAATTTAAATTATTCTTACCTTCCACTTCTGTTGATAATTTGGAAATGATTATAATAACTGAATTACACAACTTAATATTAAATAGCTTAAAAAGTCTATCTGACTTTTATACTAGCTTACTCAGTTGGTTTGATATTAATTCAGAGATTTTACCCTCTATGTAATTAATATACTGTCAGGGAATACAATTGTAAAAGAAAAGTCAGTTTCAAATGTCAGAGCTCAAGCAAAGATTGAGCAAATAGTTTCAAAATATTTTGTAGGGGACTTAGTGGCATAAAAATAAAGAAAACTTCAAAAAGAAGCCATTGTTCAGCATGGCAGACAAGGTATTACATTTTATTTGTGCCTTAATAGCACATCCATATAGATAGAAGATTGTTTAAAAATCTTGCAGAAAACCGCAGGTGTCACTTTTCCTAATAAAAACTGCATTTTCCATGTAGTTTATGCCTTTGATCCCTACAAACTCAGAAAAAATAAATGAAAATTTCTTTGCTTTCATTTGCAGTGATATGATGCACATTACTGATCTTAAGGAAACAATATCCAGTGCAACATTGGAGCCCTGGGCCTCATGGCACCTATTATGGAAGGTTGCTTTCTGCGTGTTTATTCTCTATATTTGTTACTTAGAAAAATAGGTGAATAGAAGATAGAAATAAATCATCAGATGGTAATGCACCAAGAAACCAAACAATAGCATGGATATGTTGATCTACAGGCTTGGTGACCTTTTGTGTTTATTTAAACAGCTTGTTTTAATTAGTAATGGATATCGCTTACTCCATGAACATTATTGACAATTGAAAACAGCACCTTATAAGCTAAGGAATTGGGGAAATTTAATATGAGTGTTTGAGCTCAGTTTCTTTAGGGGGTTGCTTTGTTCTTGTCACTATGCTTGAAGTTAATGGACAACTAAATGGAATGGCTTCACGTGTCATACACTGAGTGAAGAGGGCTGACAAAAAGCCATTAGTGTCCACGGAAGAAAGATAAAAACAGAAATTCTATCATTTCCAGATGAGTCTTTAGGATTCCCCAAACTCTTTATTAGGCAGAAATATTAATGTAAAGGTCAGAGAGTAATTTTAGCCAGATTTTTTTTTAATTGAAAAGGTAGTAAAAAATTATTTAGAATACTAGTTATGGAATCTAAGAGATGATACTTTTAAAAAACAAATGTAATGACTTGATGTTCTAAGTGACAATTTTACCTGTCCTACTAAAAGGAAAGAAGATAACTTTTCTTGCCATGTAAGAATGAGCAGTTACAAAAAGAAAACGTTGAATTATGCTTATTTCTGGAGGTACTTTAAAAGACTAAATAATTCTGATATTTGGCAGTTTCTTCTCACTCTCAAATACAGTTATAATATTCTATAATAAAATCTGATAAAAATGTCATTATTATCAACCAGATGAAACATTAGGATCATTAACTTTGTTCTAGTTAAATTATTCTAATGTATATAGCAGTGCTATCATCTTTCCTGTATACAATATTTTAAAGTCACTCTAAAAATTACTTTCATAGAACTGAAAAGCCATTTTGAGTGTAGCACACATTGGCCTCTTGTCTTTTGTCTGAACGCAGAGCATGTTTCAGGTAGGTGCTTGTGAGGTGAGGTTGTATTTTACTTTTTTCCATTGGCTAGTGCTTGTTTGGAAAGAGTGACAATGCAATTTCCTTAGAAAAGTAAGCCATCTTGATCCCATTGGTACTGGCAACATCGAGACACTTTTAAAAAGAAACAAGTCTTGAATTTGTATTGAGAAGGCATAACTAGACCACACTTTCTGGTCCTCACCATTCTTTGTCACTGAAAAAAGTGTAGAGAGAGGAAACATTTTGTGAACTGAATTAGTCATCAGATCATTAGATAGATGACTGAGTGTGAGTTTCACTTTGGCTTGATTTTCATTTCTTCTTTCATAGCATTTTTACAAATGATGGTTATTGAAAATCTAGATATAGCTCTGCCTGTGTTATTTATGACACAGGAAAAAACAAATCTAAAAGAAAAATAAAATAAGCCCAAAAGCAAGCAAACAAAACACCTCCAACCAGCATCTACATCATTATGACACTGCTTTTTTTTTTCTTTTCCTTTATACATTGTGGATAATTGGAACACTAGCATGCATATAGTATAGTAAAATATCACTGGATTGGTACTCAGGACAACTGGGTATCATTTCTGATTAATGAATTCATTGGTTTTGTGACTTTTGAGAGTGAATTTAACTTTTCTGGACTCATATTTCTTATCTCATTGTGATATTGCTCCCAAAGGGGTTGAAAATAGATATACAACATATCTGTGTCACCAAAATTATAGGAGGATGATTAGGAATAAAAGGTTTAAAAATGTTCTTTCTTTAGGGGGACAATAATGCAAAAAATGTTGAGAAACACTGCATTATATGACAAAGAGAAGATAATGTCTAATGTCTTTTTCAGCCTTAATTTCCTATATCTTTTGTAAGTAAAGCTTATGATCCCAGAGTAATCATTTTGAAGGACCTAAAAGGTGTATTTCAATTTTAAATAATGACTAGTGTGATCTTCTTATGGAAAGATATTCAGTATTCCTTTCAAAAATAAAACATACTTTGTTTTTCTCTGGTTTTGGGGAGATACATGCTCTTATTGAAGATTTGCAAAATATAGAAGTATAGAAAGAAAAATATGAGCACCTGTGGTAGAATGTACTACTAGCTAGTGACCAACATCTATTTTCTCTTTTTTTGAATCTACTGTTATATTTCTGGACTTCTTTGATGATAGATGCACATGTGACTGAATCTAGTCAATAGAACATAAGTGGAAGTGTCCTATTTCGAGGTCTGACCTATAAAAGCCCTGGATACAACCTCCCCTCTGCTCTTTAATTATAGTTACATGGAATAGCAATCCTCTAGGATAACCTTGGAGGTCACTGGAATCCTGGCTTCCTAAATGAATTCATATCTTTTTGCTGACAATGAGCTAGTTAAGACTCATCCATTCATATGATATATTATTTTATAATATCATATATTACTGCTATCATCTGAATGTTAGTGTTTTCTATAAATTCATATGTTGAAATTCTAGCTCCCAAAGTGATGGTATTGGAAGGTAGGGCCTTTGGGAGGTGATTTGATCATGAGGGCAGAGCCCTCATGAGTGAGATTTATATCCTTGTAAAAAAAGCCCCAGAGAGCTGCCTTGCCCCTTCTACCATGTGAGGACACAGTGAAAAGGCAGCATCTATGAGAAAGCAGGCCGTCACCAGACACCAGATCTGCTTGTGACTTTATTGGGACTTGTCAGCATCCAGAACTGTGAGAAATAAATTCTTTTGTCAATAAGCCACCTAGTCTATAGTATTTATTTATTTATTTATTTATTTACAGTAGCTTGAACTGACTAAAACAGAAAGTAGTACTGAGAGTGAGGTGCTGCTGTGACAAGTACCTATAATGTGGAAGTGGCTGTGGAACTGGATAATGGGCAGAGGCTGAAAAAGTTTTTAGGTGCATGTTAGAAAAAGCCTGCATTGTCACGAATGGACCAGAAAGGGTAATTCTTATAAGGGCTCAGAAGAAGTGAAGAGCTCTAGAAAAAACCCTCAATCTTCTTAAAGACTGTCTAAGTGGTCATGAACAGAATGTTGATAGAAATATGGATGGTAAAGGCCATTGTGATGAAATCTCAGACAGAAGTGAGGAATATATTATTGGAAACCAGAGGAAAGGAGATCTTTGTTATAAAGTGGCAAGAACTTTGCCTAAATTGTATTCATGCCTTAGTGTTTTGTGGGAGGTAGAACTTGTGAGTCATGAAATAGGATGCTTGGCTGAAGAAATTTTTAAGCAATGTGTTGAAGGTGCAGAATAGTTTCTCTTGAATGCTTATAGTAAAATATGAAAAGATAAATGATTTAAAGATAGAATTTTAATCAAAAGGGTAGCAGAACTACAAGATATTGACAATTCTCAGCCTGTTTATATTGTAAAATATGAGAAAGTATGTTTGGGAAAGAACACAAGGGTTTGACCAAGAGACCATTTGATAAGGAGATTAATATGGATGGGTCTGGTGGTATTCATCAAGACAATGCAGTAATGCCCTAAAGACATTTCAGGGATCACTGGTGCTGCTGTCATAACAGGCCCTGTCTTAGTTCACTTTGTGTTGCTGTAATAGAATATCTCAGACTGGGTAATTTATAAAGAATAGAAATCTGTTTTCTCACAGTTCTAGAGGCTGGAAACTCCCAGATCAAGGTGCCAGCATCTAGTGAGGGTCTTCTTATTGACTCATCCCATACTGGGAGGTGGAAGGGCAGAGAGCAAAAAAGAGAGAAAGGTGGCTGAATTAATTTCTTTGTAAGGAACTCACTCCAGTGATAACGAACCCACTCTCATAATAATGACATTAATCCATTCATGAAGGCAGAGCCCTCATGGCCTAATCACCTCTTAAAGATCTCACTTCTTAATACTGTTAAAATGGCAATTAAATTTTAACATGAGTTTGGGAGGGGACAAACATTAACACCATAATGGGCCTATAGTGCCAAGGCCTTGAGGGCAGAATGATTTCAAAGGAAAGACTGAAGGCATTTGGGGGGACTTCAGTGCAAGCTGCCTCAGGCTGCCACATGGCTCTACTCTCCAAATTCTTGTGCCATGCTGGAGCTTTTCATTTCCTCCAGGTTTGGCCCCAGTAGGCTTAGGTGCAGCACTGGCCTTGGTTGCTGCCTCTCCAGAGGGCACAGGTGATAAATCATGGCAGTGTCAGTTCAGGTCCACCTCTGCTGCTCTCAGAGTGTGGAAGCCATGGGGTGTGTCTGGCTACCACCATCTAGATTTCCAAGGCTTGAGTCACCTGGAGCCTCAGGCATGAGACTTAGGCAGAGAACTGCTTAAGGGGTGAGACCACAACAGAAAGTTTCCACTAAGGCAATGCTCAATGGAACTTTGGAAGCAAGGCTACCCCTGTAACCCGAGACTGGTAGAGCCATTGGCATGCAATTCCAGTTCAAGAGTGCTACAGGCAAGAGACTTCAACCTGTGAGAGCTGTAGAGAGGACAGGGCTGCCCAAAGCCCTGGAGGCAGGGCTTCCTTGAGTCTTGTGGGCCCATACTCTGCCCAGCAATACTGCAGAAGTAGAACCTCTACCCCAGTGGGCGTGGAAGGCAAAGCTTCAAGTCAAAGAAGCTTACTGTTAAACGTTAAGGTCTTGATCTTACTAGGGAACTGTTAACACTTTCTTCTTCCCTATTTCTCCCTTTTGGTTTGAGAATGTCTATCCTGTGCTTTTCCCACCATTGTATTTTGGAGGCACATAACATGTTTGATTTCACAGGTGCACAACTACAGAGCAACTTGCTTCAGAATGATTAGTAATTTGAGTTCCACCCATATCTGATTTTGATGACATTTAGATGAGACTCTGGACATTAAACTTTTGTGTTGATGCTGGAATGAGTTAAGACTTTGGAGGCTATTGGGATGAAATAAGTTTACTTTGTATGTGAGAAGGAAATGAATTTTACAGGCCAGAGGTAGAATGCAAAGGTCTGAATTCCTGGGTCTTGTCAAAATTCATGTGGAAATCCTAACCCCCAAGGTGATGGTATTAGGAGGTGGGGGCTTTTGGGAAGTAGTTGGGTTATGAGGGCAGAATCCTCATGAATGGGATTAATGTCTTCATAAAATGGGCCCAAGGAAGCTCTTTTGCTTCTTCTACTGTTTGAAGACAAAGTGAGAAGTCTTCGTCTATAAATCGGGTAAAGGTCCCACATCAGGCACTGAAACAGTTGGCACACCGAATGAATTTCCCAGCCTCCAAAACATAAGCCACTCAGCTTATGGTGTTTTGTTATAGCAGCCCAAACAGACTAAGACAATTACTATATGCCAGGACTACTGTTCTATGTATTTGAGAGTGATGTGTGAACAATCAGAAAACACACACACACACACACACACACACACACATACATGCTAATATCATATCTAGTAAAGATGTTGATCATCTCTATCTGCTCTGTCCAATATGGTAGCCACTAGTCATGTACGACTATTTTTACTTAAGTAAAAATGTAATTTTTCAGTCATACTAGCCACACTTCAAGTGTTCAATAGCCACATGTGGCTAGTGGCTACCATATTGGACAGTAGAGACATAGAACATCTTCACAATCATAGAAAAAAATTCTAATGGAGAGCACTGAGCTGTACTGTTGAATATTATGCTTATACAGGTACACATGTACACTTTGAACACTTTGTATACACACACATGCACAAACATACATATATTAATAGATAAACATATACACATTTTACAGCCAGGAAGGAAAGGTAATGAATCCAAATACCTAAATTGTGTTGTGACTATCCACAGTGTCCTTTCTATTGTAGACCAAATAATATGTTGATTTGAATCAAAATTATGGAAATTCATGAAGGGGGTGATGGGCATTACTGTTAAGAATGGAGTAGAACCAAGTGAGTATAAGACTCTACTCTTTAATTTCTCTTCTCTCTCCTTAAACTGTCTACTCCATTTCATTCTCCAAAAATGAAAAACTGCTGCATAGGTAAGCACTTGGTTACTTAATTAGACAACTGAAATGTGAGGATGAAATTACTATTCGTTAGTAGAATGGTTCCTGCTGGATATGATTATTCCTTTCTATCAATACTGTCCTAGTGGTGGTGACACCAAGTTCTTCCCTTTCTAGGTAGAAGGAAAGTAGAGGAGTGTCTGGGAAATTTTATCCAGTGTGATGGTTCTTAATTTGGGGATGGGAGCATTACCTATTAGGGATGAAAAACTGAGTCCTACATGATACTGATACTCTCCACCCTCCTTCTCCCCATCACTCCAATTCTTGCCCTTTATGTTATGAACCTGTGGTCTTATTGTTTGGTTTGTACTCAGCTTTGCTCAGTCAATTTTATACCATGTTACATACTAATGAGTCACAGAGCCTTGGACAAGGCTGGTCTGCACAGATCCCAGAACAGTAATAACTCTTCTGTTTTCATCACGGTTTCTAGAGTTTGATCTAACTTAAAAAAATAAGGAAGAAGATGAAAGTGTGGTGTCCAAGTTACATAGACTTTGCTTTTTTTTTTTTTTTTTTTTGTGACGGAGTCTGGCTCTGTCGCCCAGGCTGGAGTGCAGTGGCACGATCTCGGCTCACTGCAAGCTCCGCCTCCAGGGTTCACGCCATTCTCCTGCCGCAGCCCCCTGGTAGCTGGGACTACAGGCGCCCGCCCCCGCGCCCAGCTAATTTTTTTTGTATTTTTTTAGTAGAGACGGGGTTTCACCGTGTTAGCCTGGATGGTCTCGATCTCCTGACCTCGTGATCCGCCCATCTCAGCCTCTCAAAGTACTGGGATTACAGGTGTGAGCCACCGCGACCGGCCCAAGTTGCATAGACTTTCAAATAATCTAAGCAACATTGGGTTTCTTTCCCTTTAAGTTAATCCTCAGTTTTATGTCCAGGTGTTGGAACCTCACAGGGAGAGAAAAATGGAAGGGTTGATTTAGTTTCCTGCCACACTACACTCCAGTAATTAGGACTATATAAAACTTTCAGGTGTCAGGATAGCCAATAATTTTCTAATGATATAAAACCAATGCCTGGTGTTTTACTGGTTCTACATATTATATAACTGTCAGGAAAACAAGAGCCAAACTCTTTCTTCTTAGCTTATTTACTGACTTAGGAAATCTAGTTGTCAGTAAGTAGGTATGAAAATTGGTGTCAGGGCATTATGAAACTTTCAAAAAAAGGTCACAATTACCCCTCCCCCCACACCCCAAATGCCTTCCACCTTCCCCACACACCAGCTTTCTTTGCTGATTTAAAAGAAAGCATCTCTCCTTCAATGAAATGACATAAAAAGGAAATCAAAGGGTTGGGGCCAGTACACCTAAATTTATATCAGAGCTTTCTAAAAAGCTCATTTATTTTCATTCTTATATTTTTCCAGCCTAAGAAAACTGCTAAGCCCTTTGGAGGTGCCTGCTGGTAGAATACCTATCTAATGTGTGATATGGGGCCCAATGCAATGATTCTTGAATGGTTTTCAAACTGGTTTTGAGGAGCTAGTGGGCCACTTTATAACAAGAAGAAGCATTTAGAATCCTGACATTTAAAATTCTGCCCCCCAGTGTGCAAACAATAGAAGAAGAAAAACTGTGCCCTAGTTGGGCTTCTGCTGTGCTAATTACAGAAATGTAAAGCCCAGCTGTGGTCAGACCAGCTTATCAAGGAGAGATGTGTTAGACCAAGAGGGCAAAAGAAGGACCGAGATGTTTTTCATGTTTATTCCTTGCATATTGTCTGTCAGAACATTCAGTTCTGCTTAATTATAAACTAGTTCTTTTTCCATTTATAAATATGTTTTTTCCCCTACATTTAATATGAGTGAAAATACTTTTAGACTAGTGTATGACCATGTGACTGGAGCTCAACAGCTAAGCTAAGGTTTCTTTAGCCCTTCTATATACAAATTAATAATGATATATAAACCCATTCTGTTTAAAAACTAAAGGTTCTTGACACCTGTTCCAAATCCATAACAACCCTCCTCTACCCCACAAGGAAATCAAATCAACAAAACCACACCAAATAGGCAAATTTTAACTAAGGAAGTTTTATTTAAATTTTTAAAAATTTTCTATAAGTTATTGGGGTACAGGTGGTATTTGGTTACATGAGTAAGTTCTTTAGCGGTGATTTGTGAGATTTTGATGCACCCATCACCTGAGCAGTACACATTGCACCATATTTGTAGTCTTTTATCCCTCGCCTCCCTCCCACTCTTCCCCATAAGTCCCTGAAGTCCACTGTATCATTCTTATGCCTTTGTGTCCTCAGAGCTTAGCTCCCACATATCAGTGAGAACATATGATGCTTGATTTTCCATTCCTGAGTTACTTCACTTAGAATAATAGGCTCCAATCTCATCCAGGTCACTGCAAATGCTGTTAATTCATTCCTTTTTATGGCTGTGTAGTATTCCATCATATATATGTGTCTATCTACACACACACACACACACACACACACACACACACACACACACACACCACAGTTTCTTTATCCACTGGTTGATTGTTGGGCGTTTGGATTGGTTCCATGATTTTGCAGTTGTGAATTGTGCTGCTATAAAATGAGTGTGCAGGTGTCTTTTTCAGATAACGGCTTCTTTTCCTCTGGGTAGATACCCAGTAGTGGGATTACTGGATCAAATGGTAGTTCTACTTTTAGTTCTTTAAGGAATCGCCACACTGTTTTCCCTAGTGGCTGTACTAGTTTACATTCCCACCAGTGGTATAGAAGTGTTTCCTGATCACTGCATCCATGCCAACATTTACTGTTTTTTGATTTTTTGATTATGGCCATTCTTGAAGGAGTAAGGTGGTATCGCATTGTGGGTTTTATTTGCATCTCCCTGATCATTAGTGATGTTGAGCATTTTTTCATACGATTATTGGCCATTTGTATATCTTCTTTTGAGAATTGTTTATTCATGTCCTTAGCCTACTTTTTGATGGGATTGTTTTCTTCTTAGTGATTTGTTTGAGTTCATTGTAGATTCTGGATGTTAGTCCTTTGTCGGATGTATAGATTGTGAAGATTTTCTCCCACTCTGTGGGTTGTCTGTTTACTCTGCTGACTGTTCCTTTTGCCATGCAAAAGCTCCTTAATTAGGTCCCAGCCATTTATCTTTGTTTTTATTACATTTGCTTTTGGGTTCTTGGTCATAAAATCCTTGCCTAAGCCAATGTCTAGAAGGATTTTTCTGATGTTATCTTCTAGAACTTTTATAGTTTCAGGTCTTAGGTTTAAGTCTTTAATCATCTTGAGTTGATTTTTGTATAAGGTGAGAGATGAGGATCTAGTTTCATTCCTCTACATGTGGCTAGCCAATTATCCCAGCACCATTTGTTGAATAGGGTGTCCTTTCCCTACTTTATGTTTTTGTTTGCTTTGTCAAAGATCAGTTGGCTGTATTTGGGTTTATTTCTGGGTTCTCTATTCTGTTCCATTGGTCTATGTGCCTATTTCTATGCCAATACAATGCTGTTTTTATGACTATGGCCTTATGGTATAGTTTGAAATCAGGTAGTGTGATGCCTCCAGATTTGTTCTTTTTGCTTAGTCTTGCTTTGGCTATGCAGGTTCTTTTTTGGTTCCATGTGAATTTGCTTTTTCTAATTCTGTGAAGAATGATGGTGGTATTTTAATGGGGATTGTGTTTAATTTGTAGATTGCTTTTGGCAGTATGGTCATTTTTACAATATTGAATCTACCCATCCATGAGCATGGTATGTGTTTCCATTTGTTTGTGTCATCTGTGATTTCTTTCAGCAGTTTTAGGAAGTTTTAATTTTAGTTCAACAGAAGAACCTAATGTAATTTAAATATATTTTATTACACCTCAATATTTCTTTCGTGCTTGCTTTTCCTGGAAATCTAAGTCCAGATTTGAACCACAAGTAGACTTTGCTGTAGCCATATGCTGGTTTTTCATTAATGTAAGAAATATGAGGCCAGGCGCAGTGGCTTATGTTGTAATCCCAGCACTTTGGGTGGCTGAGGTGGGAGGATAACTTGAGATCAGGAGTTCAAGACCAGCCTGGCCAACATGGTGAAACCCCATCTCTACTAAAAATACAAAAATCAGCTGGGTGTGGTTGGCAGGTGCCTGTAATTCCAGCTACTCAGGAAGCTGAAGAAGGAGAAACGCTTGAACCTGAGAGGCAGAGGTTGCAGTGAGCTGAGATCACACCACTGCACTCCAGCCTGGGTGACAGAGGGAAACTCTGTCTCAAAAAAATAAAGAAAAATTTTGGGTGGCATTGGTAGACATATATTGGCCAGTGCAAACATTTTTAACTGACTAGAAATTTTACCAGATTCCAAAATATTGAAAAGTACTTAGAAAACCATTTATGCTCCTATTGTTTGCTTTTCTCATTTACAAAGTGCGAAATAATGGTACAGTAGAACTTTATTGTAGTGATGTTATATTATTGTCTGGGAATGGCAATATCAGTTATAAGCTTTTTGTATCAAGGACATATAGGCTAGGCATTACTATAGATAATATGAATAATAATGATCATAGCTATTTATTGAAATTATCGTAAATGCCTTAAATGGCAAGGTAAGTCTTATTTACTTATGAGGAAGAGGTGATTACCATATGTGGCTTTGCAGGGTGTGCACCGCATAAATTGTAAGGAGCATTATTCACAGTGGTGGTTATAAATGTGGTTGTGTGTGCATGTGTGGGTATCTGTGGTTTGAGTTTGTCTCCACCAAAACCTATGTTGAAACTTTATCCCCAGTGTGGTGCTGCTGGGAGGTGAGACCTAATGGAATCCCTCACGAATGGCTTAGTGCTGTTCTCACGGTAGTCAGTGAGTTCTCACTCTGGTGAGGCTGAATTAGTTCTCAAGGGAATGGATTAGATCTGATGAGAGTGAGTTGTTACAAAGCCAGGATGTCCCTCGGATTTTGCCTCTTTGCACATGTCTGCTTGCCCTTTGATTTTCCCCACCATCTTATGATTCAGCATGAAAGCCCTGGCTGGAAGCTCAGCCATGCCCTCGAATTTCCCAGCCTGAAGAACCATAAGCTAATTAATCCTCTTTTCTTTATAAATTACCCACCCTTAGGTATTCTGTTATTTAATAGCAACACTAAATGGACGAAGACAAAAAATTGGTACCGAGGAATGGGGCTCTTGCTATACAGATATCTGAAAATGTGGAAGAGGCCTTGAAACTGGGATGTGGACAGAGGTTGGAAGAGTTTGGAGGACGAGGCTAGAAAGAGACTACTGCAGTGACAGTGAATGAAGCAGTAAGGGCGATTCTGGTGAAGGCTCAGAAGAAGACAAAAAGACAAGGGAAAGTTTGGTTGTCATGACCAAAATGCAGATAGAAGTATGGACAATAAAGGCCAATCTGATGAGGCTTCAGATGGAAATGAGGAGTATTTATTTGTACACTGGAGCAAAGCTCACCCTTGCTATAAAGTAGCAAAGAGCTTGGCAGACCTGTGTTCATACCCTGGGGCTTTATGGAAGGCCAAACATAGAGTTATGACTTAAGAATATCTGGCAGAAGAAGTTTCTAAGTGGCAAAGCACTCAAGAACTGGCATGGTTACTTTTAACAGCTTATGCTCAGCTATAACAGTAAAGGAATGACTTAAAATCAGAATTTATAATTAAAAAAGAAACAGAGTGGCTGGGCGCGGTGGTTCACACCTATAATCCCAGCACTTTGGGAGGCCAAGGTGGGCAGATCACCTGAGGTAAGGAGTTCGAGACCAGCCTGACCAACATAGAGAAACCCTGTCTCTACTAAAAATACAAAATTAGCCAGGCGTGGTGGCGCATGCCTGTAATCCAAGCTACTCGGGAGGCTGAGGCAGGAGAATCAGTTGAACCCGGGAGGCAGGGGTTGCAGTGGGCCGAGATCGCGCCATTGCACTCCAGCCTGGGCAACAAGAGCGAAACTCTGTCTCAAAAAACAAAAGCAAAACAGACAAAAAGAAACGGAGCATAAAAGTTACACTGGTCGTCAGTGTACTAGTAGTATACTGGCCAAATTTGGCCAGGTAGAACCTTGAATTTTCATAACAATTATGGAAACTTAGAAGGCTACAGCAATATTCATTAAATATAATAACTGAATATATATTTTAAATGTTGTTCGTAAAGCAGGCTTTTCATATCAATCAGGGTGGGCCTCAGGATTTATGAGAAATTAATTGATGAACACACAAAGGTAAATGTTGAGAAAATTGCAGGAGGGGAGGTGTCATTAATCCATGACTCCTTTCTTCCCTATTTACAAAGCTTAGTGTACCCGGTTGGCTAGCCGACAATTCACATTTTAGGGAAAAAGATTATTGAGAAGTAGATAATGAGGATAAAAGAGAGGTTTGGGTTAAATCAGGGAAGTAATAAGCTTTTGGATGCCAGAGGGACAGTTTGAGGCCATTAAACATACTGTACATCTTAAGGAAAACTAAGCTTGCTTCACAATTTGAGTTTTCTCCCCTTCTGAAATGTGTCTCATGAAGAGTAAGCTTCCTAATTCTGACCGTATAAGATTAATTCACCATTTCAATTGAGTGTGTTGCGCTCAATAAGCAAGTGTTGAATACTATTAATATTCAGAGTAACGTGTTTCATGCTGGGGGATTCAAGAATATGCAATAATAATAATATTTGTAGAGCATTCTAAAGTTTGCACATTCATTTCTCAGACCTCTTCTCATTTAAAATCTTGGAAAGCAGGTATAATGGCTACCCCATTAACAGAGAAGAAAACAGACTCAGTGACTTGCCTAAATTTTAGAATATAACAAGTGCCAGATTTGGGAATCAAACTCAAGTCTTCCAACTTTGGGATCCATCTTATTTCCAGTATATCAGATTCTCTGCCCTAAACAACCACATTAAAGTGAGAGAAACATAAATAGCCTCAAATGTGGGAAGAGTGTAATTGAAAAATAAATGTCATCTTAGTAACATTGTTTTCCCCCCAAATTATAGCAGTAAACAGGAGATTACAGTGCCTGATTGGGTTACATATTCTGATAGCATGACTTTTATATTTTAGGAGCAGTGTATCTTGCCTTTTATAAGTCTAGGTCCTGTTTTTCTCAGTATGTTTTCAGAAACCATATAGTTGAATTATGTTAGTTTTATATACTTGGAAATTAGGCCTCTTATTCTTTCTCATGAATACATAGACTGCTTTTCTCAACAAACATAGTGCTTAAAGAAAGCCTGCAGTAAATTCCTTTTGACCTTTTCAATCCATTTTCATGGATGATGTCTCTGGTAGTATATTAGACTTTTTGGCTTGTCTGCATTTTGATTCAAGTTTTGATGATTGTCTTAAATTGATAAAGCCTATTAAATAAGATATGACATGCATATGTAAACTCATAAAAGTGAATAATAGTCCTCTGAAGATGAGTGACAATAAGCTCTTAAGTTTGAGGAAGATTTTAGCAGATACAAAGTCTGCTCTTGTTCAAATATGTGTTACGGGTATGTGCGATAGTGGTAAAAATTTAAGCAATTTCATCTCCAAACAGAGTCTGAAATTACTTGAGATGGTGGAATTCCATAACCCACCTACTGCTTTTGAAAGGTTGAAAAACTTTTTTTATAGATATATTTGTTTTCAGTGAGGTTTTATGAGCATTTTCTACCTTTGACTATCTGTGATAGGTTTGTTTGTGATGCTTTACAAAGCAGTATAGCAATTATTTTTTACTATTTTCAAAATCAGTATTTTTTCTTAATCAATATGACATGTGTTGGAGAAGAAGGATGGGTTAGAAAATTTGAATTCAGCACACAACACACTAGGATAGCATTTTCTCAGTGATGTTTTGTGATTTCCTATCACATCCTTGTAATGTGCATGTAAAAAACTACTTGAGAATGGAAAAGTTAGAATAAATAGGGACTTGCTATAAAAATTGATGAGAAATCAGCCATTGTGCCACCTGTTGCCCCACCCCAGGATTGCCCAATCAGTTATCTGGGCCTGGAACATACCCTCTTATGTAGAGGCTGGGGTGGTGCTGCTGCTTGGTTCCAGACTCTTCTTCCTTACTGGGAGAAAATCTTTCCATGTTCTGGTTACACAGCGAAATTTTTTGCAGTGCATAAGTGTGTGTGTCATATGGCACTTATATCTGCCTCACCCCTTTTTCTGCCCCAGGAAAAAAAAAGAGGTCTTCACCAGCATGATTAGATGGGTGGTGTGCAGTACATCCCCCTTGGGAGGGGTCTGTTAGTCATGGGAGACCAGTGCACCCCATAGATGCTGATCTTGCTGTGTTCTTTCTTCCTTGCATGAGCAAAGCTTTGTTTTAATCAGTGCCTGTGTGTTCTTCTTGGTAACTCTGTGCCCATGGGTGATGCAGTGGGCCTGAGTTCTGTGGGCTCCTACTTCTGGTGGTTGGCATTGTTATACTCTTTGCCATCCTCAAAAGGTTGGGAATCCTTATCTGGGATTGATAGCTGGATCTTCCTGCTTGACAAAAATAAACAGAATTTTTTTAATTTAAAAATTCCAATCAAGAATTTTTTGAAATTGTTATGTACACTTGGCGATAACGTAAAATGCACCTAAACATATCTTCTCACACTATATTATTGGGAGATTTGTGATCAATCCTACTTAAGTTAATGTCAATTTTAATATCATTGGTACATTTAATTTATAGTTGCAGTAGGGGTAGATAAAGATGTCATGTGTCTGCTGCAGCTGTTGTTGTGCTCTCACATGATTATCTTGGATTTTAAGAAGTCCAATAGTTGCCACTTCTTCTTCTTCTTTTTTTTTTTTTTTTTTTTTTTTGAGACAGAGTCTCACCCTGTTGCCCAGGCTGGAGTGCAATGGTGTGATCTCAGCTCACTGCAACCTCCACCTCCTGGGTTCAAGCAATTATCCTGCCTCAGCCTCCTGAGTAGCTGGGATTACAGGCATATGCCTCCATGCCCAGCTAATTTTTGTATTTTTAGTAGAGAGGGGGTTTCACCATGTTGGTCAGGCTGGTCTCAAACTCCTGACCTCGTGATCCACCCACCTTGGCCTCCCAAAGTGCTGGGATTACAGGCGTGAGCCACTGCGCCCAGTCCTACTTCTTCTTTTAAAAACTCAAATGTACATACACAGTCACCAATCATATTCTCCAAATTATATTGTGAATCTATCTACTTTCTTCCATCTTCTCTACTATCATTCTGGTCTAAGGCATCATCATCTCTCACCTGGATTATTGCAATAGCTCCCTCTAATTTATTCTCCACCTCATAGTCAAATTAATCTCATCAGTCAAATTGAATTTTGTCATTATTTTAATCAAAACCCTTCAGTGCCTTCACACGATATTTAGAATAAAACCCAAGTTCTTTTTTTGGCCCATAACAGCCTGGACTCTATCTTATACAAGTTGTTCTAGAATATAGCAAAAGAGGAAAAGCTACCAGATTCATTTTATGCAGTAACTAAAATCTCGTTACCAACACTTGATAAAGAGAGATCAAGGAAAGAGACTAATAGGCCAAGATCATTCATGGACAAAGATACAAATATCCCATATAAAATATTAGCTAACTGAATATTACATTATATTAAAACTAATATGTCATGACCAAGTAGTTTTTAATCCCAGGAATAAAATGATTGTTTAAATTCAAAAAATCTATCCATTTAATTCATCACATTAAGGAACTTTTAAGTTCTTTAATATCATATCAGTTCCAAAACGTTTATATCTAACTGAGATGTTCCATCTGAACTACAAAATTTCTATATCCATCTGTATAATTGACATCTACATTTGGATGTTTTATAAGCATTCTCAGAATTAACATATCCAGAAATGAGTTCCTGGTATTTTGTCCAAAACCTGATTCTTTCTTAGTGTTCCCTAACTCAGTAAATGGCCAGTCTTTTCCTCCATTCCATCCAGAATCTGACCATTTGGGAACACCTCTACTGTGACCACTGCAACCCAAGTTGCCATCGTTTCACCTGGAGTAGTCTGTTAGACAGTCTTTCTGTTATCAACTTTCTATTATCAACCTCCTTTACATTCTATTTTTAACAGAATCATCCTGTTAAAACATAAGTTAGATCATGCTACTCCTTGGCTCAAAACACTCCAATGGCTTTCTTTACTCCCTGAGAATAAAAGCAAGTACAATTGGAATGTTTGTAACACAAAAAAATGACGAATACTTGCTGTGGGGATGGGTACTCAATTTAGCCGGATGGGATTATTATTCACTGTTTGCCAGCATCAAGATATCTTATGTACCCCATAAATCAATATAGCTACTATGTTTTCAAAAAAGTGAAAATTTAAAAAATTAAAGAAAAATAAAACCAAGTTCGGACGATGGCCTTCTAAGACCCCTGTGGTCTGCCTTCTTACTTCATGGGCCTCATGTTCTACCACTTTCTCCCCTGTCTTCCTCCCACTCAGCACTTGACTTTCACCAGCATGGATTGCTTTGCTCTCTGACCAGATATCCACGCAGCAAACTTCCTCCATTTATTCTGGTCTTTTTAACATTTTTATTTCACTAGCTTTACGGGTACAAGTGGGTTTTTGGTTACTTAAATGAATTGTATAGTGGTTGAAGTCTGAGATTTTAGTGCATCCATCACCCAAGTAGTATACATTGTACCCAATCTGTAGTTTTTAATCTCTTACCCCCCTTCCACGCTGCCCCCTTCTGAATCTCCAATGTCCATTATACTGCTCTGTATGCCTTGGTGTACCCACTTAGCTCCCACTTATAAGTGAGAACATATGGTATTTGGTTTCTCATTCCTGAGTTACTCCACTTAGAATAATGGCTTCCAGTTCTATCCAAGTTGCTGCAAAACATTATATTGTTCTTTTTTATGGCTGAGTAGTATTTCATGGTATATGTATACCATATTTTCTTTATGCAGTCATCAGTTGATGGGCACTTAGGTTGGTTCCATATCTTTACAATTGTGAATTTTGCTGCAGTAAACATGTGTGCAGGTGTCTTTTCGACATAATAACTTCTTTTCCTTTGAGTAGTGGGATTGCTGGATCAAATGATAGATCTACTTTTTGTTCTTTAAGAAATCTCCATACTGTTTTCCATAGAGGTTGTACTAAGTTAGATTCCTACCAATAGTGTATAAGTAGGTGTTCTTTTTTCAACACATCCACACCAACATTATTGTTTTTTGACTTTTTAATAATGGCGACTCTGGTTGGGGTAAAGTGATATCGCATTGCAGTTTTAATTTGCATTTCCCTGATGATTCCCTGGTGATATTGAACATTTTTTTCATGTTTCTTGGCCATTTGTATATCTTTTTTTGAGAAATATCTATTCATGTCATTTGCCCACTTTTTAATTGGATTATTTGTTTTATTTCTTGCTGATTTGTTTGAGTTCCTTGTAGATTCTGGACATTAATCCCTTGTCAGATGCATAGTGTGTAAATATTTTCTCCCATTCTGTGGGTTGTGTGTTTACTCTGATCATTATTTCTTTTGCTGTGCAGAGTTTTTTAGTTTAACTAGGTCCCATTTATTTATTTTTCTTGTTGTTGTTGCATTTGCTTTTGGGGTCTTTGTTATAAACTCTTTGCCTAGGCCAATGTCCAGGAGAGTTTTTCCTACATTTTCTTCCAGAATTTTTATGTTTCAGGTCTTATATTTAAGTCTTCAATCTATCTTAAGTTGATTTTGGTCTGTGGTGAGAAATAGGGATTCAGTTTCATTCTTCTACATGTGGCTGACCAGTTTACCCAGAACCGTTTATTGAATAAAGTGTTCTTTCTCCAATTTTAGGTTTTTGTATGCTTTATTGAAGATCAGTTGGTTGTATTTGGCCTTATTTCTGCGTTTTCTATTCTGTTCCATTGGTCTTTGTATCTACTTTTATACCAGTACCATGCTGTTTAGGTTGCTATAGCCTTGTAGTATAATTTTGAAGTCAGGTAAAGTGATGCCTGCAGATTTGATCTTTTTGCTTAGGATCGCTTTGGTTATTTGGGTTGTGTTTTGGGTCTATGTTAATTTTAGGTTTGTATTTTCTAATTCTGTGAGAAATGATATTGGTATTTTGATAGGAATTGTATTGAATTATAGATTGCTTTGGGCAGTATGGCCATCTTCACAATATTGATTCTGCCAATCCATGAGCATGGGATGTGTTTCCATTTTTGTCATCTATGATTTCTTTCAGCAGTGTTATGTAGTTCACCTTGTAAAGATTTTTCACTTCCTTGTTTAGATATATTTCTAGGTATTTGATTTTATTTGCAGCTATTGTGAAAAGGTTCTTGATTTGATTCTCCACTTGGTCGGTGTTGGTGTATAGCAGTGCTATTGATTTGTGTATCTTGATTTTGTAACTTGAATCTAGGAGTCCTAAATCTAGGAGTCTTTTGAAGGAGAAATGTTACCTTTCTAGTGAATCCATTCCTGGACACTCTATTTGAAATTGTCAGCTCTTCCCTTCTTGCCACTTTTTAAATGTTTTTGCTCTGTGCTACTAATACCTTCCTTTATGTATTTTAAAATTTTTTTCAATTTCAAAATCTTGGTCTGTCTATTCTAATATTTCTCCTTCTCTTTGTATCTGTGTTGTGGTACATTGAAATAGCTGTGCTCCTTAATTGTCTTGTTATCTGGGCCTGCCAGTACTTTTCATCTGGAAGTACCAGCTATGCTGTTAGATAATGCCAATAGAGAAAGGCCAGGCCCTTGTTAAGATCAGCCCCAAAGATGTCAGTGTGTGTGTGTGTATGAGTGTGTGTCTTTGTGTGTGTGTGTGTATGTGATGTAGGGTGAAGAGACCAGACACCAGAAAACTATAGCCTACTAAGCAATTCCTTAGATCAGATCTTCACACCTTGCACTCCGGGGAGAAGCAGCTTCAGTAAGAGACATGCATAGATTATAATTTACCAGCCTTGAGGGTTTAGAGGGGTAAGAGTGAGAAGCCACTTGTTTGAGGTTCTCACCTGTTTCTTACAGTGGCTCACAAGCACAAGACTTTTATCTTGCTCTGACTTAACCTCTGAGAATACCTGGACCAGAAGTCTGAGTCATGCACATATGGGAACAAGGAGGATAGGCAGAAGCAAAATGGGAGGGAAAGCAAGAACAGAACCCCAGGAGAGTTTTCTCTCTTTTATCTTCTTATTCTATAGTCCTACCCAGTGGCATCCTGCCTCAGGTGAATGCTGCTATTCCACATGAACAAGTTCAACGTAATATTCCCTTTCTCAGCAATGCCCTAGTGGTTTTTTCAATATTGTGATTTTTTAAAGTGGGATTGGACTTGTGGGAAGGGCCCAGAAACTGTGCTACTTTAGCATCTAATATATTTGACTATGTGACTTAATTATATTTGTTTGTTTGTTTGTTTCTCTTACCATAAGATCTTTGAGTGCAAAGATTTATGTCTGTTTTGTTCACTATTGTGTCTGCAGGTCCTAGAACAGTGAGTATTACACAGGAAGTTCTCAATACTTATTGAATAAATCTATCAAAAATAAGAATAGAAGAAAATTTGTGAAATTAATAAAGTCTGTCCACTGAAAAAATACAGCAAGTGTCATGTTCCTTGGAAAAATATTAAACATTTTTGTTTTGAGAATGGGAGGAAGACTAGAATGCCAGCAATCATTGCAACAAAAATCAGTAGTATCCCTTTAGTGTAGCAACCTCTAACTAGAAAATAAGACACAAGTCACAATTAATATGGGCAAAAATAAGTTAACTAAACAATTTTAAAAACTAAGAGAAAAGTTGGGGAGGGTATGATGGTTAATTTTATGTGTCAACTTCAGTAAGCTAAGGGATGCCCAGATAGCTGGTAAACCATTATTTTGGGGTGTGTCTATGAGGGTGTTTCTGGAAGACATTACCATTTGAATTGGTAGAATGAGTAAAGAAGGTCCACCCTCACCAATGTGGGCAGGCATTACCCAATCCATTGAAGGTCTGAATAGAACAAGAGTAGAAGAAGGGCAAACTGACCCTCTCCTTGAGGTGGGACATTTATCTTCTGCTCTTGAACAAAGAATCTCTTGGCCTTGAGACTCTGGAGACTCACACCATTGCCCCCTTTGATTCTCAGGTCCTTTGTTTTCAGTTGAGAGTTACATCATCAGCTTTCCTGATTCTTAGGCCTTTGTACTCAAACCTAATTAAACCAGCAGCTTTCCTGTGTCTCCATCTTGCAGTTGGCATGTTGTAGGACTCCTTGGCCTTTATAACTGCATGGGCCAATTCATAGGGTAAATCTCCCTTTATGTATATCTCTATACATCTTATTGGGTCTGTTTCTCTGTAGAACTCTTACTAATTCAGGGAGTATACCCTAACAGATTGGAAAGCATATCACAAAACCATGGAACCATTTGCCAAAAATGGAACCAGTGCAGAGAGAGACAAGTACATATTTTCCATTGATCTCTTGGTTCCATTTTTGTCTATGGTTTTGTGGTAAGCTGTGACAAATCAAAGGGGAAAATCTTATGGGTTTGACAAAATCAAAACTAAAGATATTTTTGTTAATTAAGAATACCATAGCTGAATTAAAGACATATTACAGATTGAGAAAAGTTCTTATAATATCTAAAACTAAAAGAGAAATCTAGATTATGTAATAAACTCCTACAAATTGACTATCACAAACATAGGATCCAAAAGTAAAAAATAAAGTATATTATCAACACTTCCAAGAAGGAGAAATTTTTAAAAAGCCAATTAATTATGTGAAATGATGTTCAGCCTGTAACCGTGATATATCATTTTATATCTATCAAACTGGCAAGGGTTAAAAAGTTTATAATATCAAGTGTTGGCAAGGATGTGGAGAATTGAGAACTTTTATGAACTGCTGATGGAAATATAAACTAGTGCAGCCATCTTGAAGGGAAGTCTGGAAGTATTCCGTGTAACGAGGCATGTACAAAAAACCTACAAGTGGAAATATATGTTCATTTCAGGATTATTTGAGGTAGTAAAGATTAGGATGTATTAAAAATGTGGAAAGTAAATTGTGGTATATACATATGATGGAATGCAGAAGCCAGAAATATATCCAGCAAAATGAACAGAACTAAAAAAAATTTTAGTGAACATATTAAGAAACAACATGTGATTATTAGTACAATTAATAACTTGATGTTAATGTATAATAAACCTGTTTTAAATTTATTTACACTAAGCAACACTACTTTTCAAGGAAATTTGTGTATCTAGGGACATATATATCTAATATGGGTGATATATATATATATATATATATAGTGGGTGAAAAGGAAATAAAATGAGAGGCTTTTTGTACAGACAGATGATAATAGTGTGCCATAAACTAAAGCGTATAACTAAATTTTGTGCACTAGGGTTTTTTTAAAAAGGTAAGAAGCTGGGGATGGCGTTGACTGTTTAGGTCTCAGAGGCAGTAGCAGTATTTCCAGAAGTGCTCCCAGACTACTGCACTGGCCTCTATATTAAATGGAAATGGAGATTTTCTAGGATTCGATTGCTACAAAGTATTATTTTCATCATACTAACAGTGGTTGCAGTTTCAGAGAAGGGAGCAGCCAACTTGCTAGCTAGACTGCACTGTGGCCAGTTTTTTAATGTAAATTCTAATTCACTGAATTGCATTCCATCCCACTGTAAGAACTGAAGAAAAATGTTCACATGGAGGTCCTGAGCTGGAAAACAGTCCAGCTGTAAAGATTCATACTAGGGATGGTGCTAATCATTGGGATGTGAGAAACTGAGTAAGACAGAATCTCTGCCTTCAAAAAACTTACAGTCTAGTGCAGGGGTCCTCAACCCCTGGGCCATGGACTGCTACTGGTCCCTGGCTTGTTAGGAACCAGGCTGCACAGCAGGAGGTGAGCAGTGGGCAAGCCAATGATGCTTCATCTGTATTTACAGCTGCTCCCCATTGCTCGCATTACTGCCTGAGGTCTGCCTCCTGTCAGATCAGAGGCTGCATTAGATTCTCATAGGAGTGCAAACCCTATTGTGAACCGTGCATGTGGGGGATCTATGTTGTGCACTCCATATGAGAATCTAATGCCTGCTCACCCCCAGTCCAAGTCCATGGAAAAATTGTCTTCCACCAAACAGGTCCCTGGTGCCAAAAAGTTTGGGGACCACTGGTCTAGTGGATCATCAATACATAATTACAGAACATAAATACGTAATTAAAATAAATGTGGTATATGCATTGGTAGATATCAATTGGAATTTAAAAAATAATGTTTAATATTCAAAATTTGACCTTTGTCTATTAGTTCTTCAGTGATATAGAGTGACTCTTAGACACTAATATTCATAAACCTAAAGTCTATCTATAAGTGAAGGAAAAAAAACCTCTTTGGTTTCCTTTTTTCATTATGTAAAACCAAATGTTTTAAAAAATTCCAAGGAAAATAGCCTTATATGTTATCAGAATGCAGATGTAAACAGTATTCACTAAGTTAAGTTGAAATATGTTTATATTTCAAATGCAGTAGCCTAGGAGGCAAAGCCATTGCAGTCTTAGCACTTAAATTGTAGAATATGCAAATCATTTTCCCAGATGATTTTTTTATTTGAAAGTTTGCAAGTTGAATTTTTTAAAAAACAGCTCTGTATTACTCTGTATACTGAACTAGCAAGGCTAAACTATTAGAATGGGTATTTGGGTAAACATTTTATAGTTTTTTTTGTATTTTTGTATTCTGGTTCAATTAATTTCATAGTTCATGACATTTTAAATATAGAATTCCATTTTCTTCAAGATTTGTTGATAGTATCAATGCTGGACTTTAACACTTTCCTCTCCTTTTCACTTTGATTCATGCCAGTGTCTAAAAAGACAATCAAGCCCTTCATCTGTGAGCTGTAGCTCATTTATATTTGTATGTGCTTAACTCTTGCTAAAAAATGGTGGTGGGGGGGGGACTTGTGTCACTCTCTGTGGAAGATAGGGAGAATTAGTGTGAAGGTCACTGAGATGTCCCAAACTTGGAAAGACTATATTCAATCAAAAGGAAAAGCTGAGTTCTTATGTTTTGTGGTTTGTGACTGTGGTTTGATAGAATTAGTACAGTGAGGATTAAAGCACTTTATTGTTAAAAACTTTACCTGTGAGTTCTGCTTGTTTTAATTTTAAAATGCCATCCTCTGTCCCATGCTCTCTGGTCTGTATACTCACACATTTCCTTGTACCACTCTGGCCTGTTAGAGGGAGATTTATCACATCAGTTCTGCTTACCTATCCTGGGAGGGTCCAGAAGACATATCTTTGATACCACTGTGAGAAATAAATGTGTGAAGGGAGCCCCAGCACCCTTGGAGAGTCTGTGGTCACTCTTCTCTTTAAATCAGAAATTATAGTGGGAGCTGCTGCCACTGAATTGGAAACATAAATGCAATGGGGATCATTGGATCCCAGAGTGGCACGGGCCATGTGGTGGCACTTAATAACCAAAGGCAAAATGGGTGTGGTTACCATAATGGACACTGGAGTCAAAGCAGTAATCAGAAGAGTCTGACTTGCAGAAAATTGTATGTGATGTTGGCCAGTTGATCATGGTGTCCCTAGCAGTGACATAGATGGCAGTCTACCGAATTCTTACTTGACTTGTATAAGTGGGAGAGTTCAAGGTCAAGTGAACAGAAATCAAACCAAAATAATCAAAACATAGAGTCACAGTCTCTCAATCAGTTCCCAGACTTGAGCCAGTTTACAGAAACAGAACCCTTTGAATGAGGGGGAGGCCACATTCCTGTGAGGAAGAACACGGATACACTGCCCAAAATTTAGACTGTTGGCCTTTCTTTTAGTCTTCCCCAAGAGGACCTATGTCCTTTTACCAGGGTTACTGCAAATTGAGAAAAAGGAAATAATCATGGTTTTGGGTGACTGCTGGGCTTTGGCTGTGAACCAACACTAATTTCAGGAGACCCCCAAACGTCACTGCAGTTTACCAGTTAGAGTAGAAGGTTATGTAGGTCAGGTGATTAATGGAATTTTAGCTGAGGTCTGTTTCACAGTGGGTCCAGTGTGTTCACGAACTCATCCTGTGATTATTTCCCCAGTTCTGGAATTCATAATGGAATAGACATACTCAGCAACTGGCAGAATTCCATTCTGGCCTTTAAAAGGGTAGTCTCATTTGTTTGTGTTAAGAACAATGTAGACCTGCCAATGAAATATCCCTTAAATTAAAAACTGAGGGGGAGGAGGGAACATGGTACTCAAAACACTGGCCGGCCATTTAAGTTCCACCCAATGACTGATTAATACATTAGAAGAAAAGTATTTAGTTGCTTATTTATTTATAGCATGTTTATTCCAGAAAGCATTTCTTATGGCTAACAGTATGTAAAATATGACAAATTGGCAAAATAGTAAAAAAGGTCAGGTGAAATGGAGCTAGGAATAAGGTTCTAATTGATAACATGATGCATCAAAGAGGGTGGGTGGGCAAGTACAAATTTGTTCCTAAGCTTTCTGCTGAAAAGCTGGCTCACAATTTCTGTGAAACACAGACATTCTTACATTTCTTCTGAGTGAAAATGAGTTAAGTTAGTTTTTTGATGGTTTAACTAATTGGATTAAATCTTTCACTTTTCAACCAATTTTACCAGTGCTCTGGTATAGTGGGAAAAAGCTTGGGTTGATTTGAAATGCTGGCTCCTTCATTTGTTGGTTGTGTGATCTTAGGCCAGTTGCTTAACCTTTCTGGGTCTTACAGTCCTCATTTGTGATATAGATGCGGTAATATCTTGCTCATGGGGTGGTTGTGACAATAAAGTGTATACAAAGCTCCTTGTACTATCTCAATCCTCCTTCCTTTTCCTTCCTTAGAAGGAAAATGTATTTAGACATAATGCAAACAAATTAAGTCTCTGTGAAAACCGGTAAGTGAGGCACAGATTGCAGAATTATTGGTGCAGGTAATATTAACACCAGCTGACTTCTGCTGAATACATGTTTAGGATAAAATAACTACTTAAAAATATACACAGCAAAAGACACACACACACACACACACACACACACATACACACACACACAGCCAGATCACATCATCTCAGGTGAAGGTTTGTCTCGTATATTTGATTCTTTAACGTTCTGGCTGACATTCCCATTTTCTGAAGTATGAGTCTTTAGATACATATGTCTTAGATATTGTAGTCTCAAGAAAGCAACTGTGCAGCATTGCAATTAGGTAGAGAAAATTCTCTTTCTGTAGTGCACTTGTGACCAGTAAGCAAAGGCTTCAGAGAGTTCTTCCTCTAGAACTATCATGAAATAATTTTATTCATATAGAATTAAAAATTAATAGATCATTCATTTAAGAAGTATTATCTGCTTGCAAGACCCGAGTTAAATCCACCATTGTCTCCTTACACCCATCCCTTTACCTCCCTTCACATATTTTTCCAGGGGAAATTAGGCTCATATTAGCACCCCAGAGACATCTAGGATACAGCAAGGCACAAAGACATTCATGTGATGTGTGGGTAGATGCCATTGGCATGCTGATGGTGGCGGTGAAATTATCACCTGACTACACGAGTACAATATTGAGGTCTCTTTCAGTACAAGGTAGTAGAACCATGTGCTTCTGCCCTTCTGACCATCTTTCTGAGTACTCACCCTACTCTTGAGGTAGTTGGCCTAATTTGTTATACCCTGGGAATAGCTTTGATAATTGTTCTGGGATGTACCTACTATGGTCAACTTGAACATCTGCAGTTTATTGAACTCTAAACACTGACAGAATATCTTAAATGAAACTTATTTTGACTCTTCTGTGATATTGGGGTTCATTTTTTGGCTTATTTTTCTCTACATTTCAAAACATTGTGACATTGATGTATTGCCTCCAAAAAGGTGGAAAAAAAGGAATATCAGATGCCATATTATAGGTATCAGTTTGAAAATGTCACACTACTCCTATATTTTGTAAAAACCAGCAAAAGCATAAACTACAAAAGAAGTGATTCAAAAATGTCTTTTAATAAAAGTTTAGAGTCTTCAAAATATATTTGCCCCTGGAGCAAACTTTTTTCATTTAATATTGTGTCTGTTAATTAGTGCTTCAAATTTGCAAATTCTTTATTGGTTTATATCAATGTAATACCCAAAGCTCATCTCATTGCCAGATTTGAATGAAATATGATCCTGTTTATTCTATTAAAATGAAGGCTTGAAATTGTTACCCAAATGCCACAGGAATTCTTGCCATTTTCTCATCAAATTCCTCATCAGATTTTTTGTTAAAGTCACATTGTTTTAGATTTTGTGCCTTGGCATTTAAATGAAATTCAATGTGCCCCACTGGAGGAAACATCTGTAGGGACATATTATGTACAATATCCATTCCAATCAAGCAGGAGTGTACTGAGTGCCTGAATGAGGAGCTTATTCTTGCTTCACACTCCTCTGATGTGGCTATTGAGAAGATCTATAAGGGAGAGAACATTTATAAAAATTAAACCAGCAGTGGAGCACAGCATTTTAAATGCTCAAATCAAATACTTTTTAAAGGCACAATATCAGTTTCAGTGAATGGATTCCTGCCTCTTTCTTTTTATATAACAGACTTTATATATATAAAACATCTGATTCAGACTTTGGACAGCTTAGAGTGTGGTTAGATTATGATGATGTTCAATGTCCATGTGTCCCAGTAAGCTTCTATTTACTTGATTTTAACAACCTAACATATCCCTCAACAGAGGCAGAGGCAGCCTTAGTTCAATACACTCTATATAACCTTTTATATTTACAGTCTGCCACAAAACACCTGCAACTAGTGCTGTGTCAAATGGTCAAGGGATGGGAACAGTTCCTGTTCTATCAATAAACACACATGTCAATGGAAATTTTCTAAAATAGTGCTTTAATTTTCAATTAGAAAAGGAAGTGACCAGGATGTGATGGCTGGGACTCACATAAGATGGAAAAAAATGATCAAATTGACCCCATTGGACTTCAAGATATGTGAAGATGAAATGAATTACGTGTACAAAGCACTTACAGCATGGCACATGGTAAGTGCCCAGTAAATATTAACCAATATTATTGTCAGGGATGACTTCACAGAGGAAGTGGGATTTGAGTTGGGAGGCATTGCATCAGCCTCAGAATAGGGCATTGGCAAAGCAGAAATGGCTTACACAGTGGCGTGAATGTAGGGAAGCAGAAAGTGTACCAATGGAGGGAAACTAGATGAGTTTAGATGTTGCTGAGGCTTATGGTTATTGTCAGTTTGAAGTACACAGGGAGCCTATTAATGTGAAAGCCACTGAACAACATGCCAGACACAAAGAGCACCATGTAGTTTCAACTTAGACACTGCTGCATTAGGTATGTTGCGCATAAAAAGACGTATTTCATTTCCAGGTACTTCAGTGTATAATTAAGTAGAGTAAACAACATGAACCATTCAGCATTCTCCTGTCAAAATGCACTTAGATTCCTGTTGGAAGATAGAGCTGCTTCCGAAAGAAATAACTCAATCTCCCAGTACATACAAAAGTGAACTTTTCTCTCCTATTTTCATTGCTTTGGTCACTGTTTACCTTTGGTGTAGTTATAATGCATATTATGACATGAACATGGAATTTTGTCTTTACTGTGGCAGATAATGTGTGACGTATTATAAAATGTGAATTATAATTCTCATTTATTTCCTGCCTTTTAAAATTTCCTTATAAATCCAAGGACTAGTTTTGTAGGGCTGAGTTTCTTCTACTCAAGTAAAACAGTAACAACCACAACAACAACAAAACTATTGTGTGCTACAATTTGGAAAATGCTGGATTATACAAATTATACAGACATTCTTACTTTAGGACCTACTGGAATCTTTAACATGCTAATGAACATTTACAGTCTGTAAGAATAAGATGTAGCACGCATGATTTCTGACACTTTGTTAGGTATGGTACATTTAGGTAGCATGTTAGAACTTCTGCTTTTGGAATACACTCTGGGACATGATGCCCAGTCTTATGACTTTAGAGTTCAAGGGATATTTATCTAACAGTGATGGATACTAGTACAAACTAGGGATGAAAGATAAATTTCAAAAAATACTTAAAGTAAATGGGGTATAATACTTTATTTCACATAGCTTGATTCATTCAAGAAAATTAAAGCTTTTCCATCGCACTTATGAACTTCTTAAATGTAGGATACTATTTTATTTATCTTTGGAACCTCAGTACTATATAAAATCATCTTTCCACTGGGAAAGCTAAGTTTATAGGGTAAGATGGTCAGAAGCCATTTCCTGTACTACATAGAGAAAGCTTATCTAAGAGGAAGAAGAGGAGAAAGAGGAGGTAGAGGAGAAGGGCTCTGTGAGACTGTTTAAGCTCCTGGATTTAGCTGTAGCTGATGCCAGTATACCCTATACTTTTAAGTTATGTAAACTTATTAAATTTCCTTTTACATGTAAGCTAGTTTGAATTATTTTTTTTTTTCACTTATAACCAAAAGTATTCTTACATATCTGAGCTGCAGATGACAGATTCTAAATTGTGGAATTGGTTAAGTAGGGGCGAGATGCAGCAATGTGAGGATTCTTCCATCCATGACTAATGTGAGTGTGGCAGACTGAGAGTTGACTACCTAATTCTATTCTTTTCTTCTTTATTGCTATCATAATTGAAATTATTTTTCCTGGTGGCAAAATGCCCAGCTAAAAAACACATTTCCCAGACTTTTTTTGTTGACTGAGGATGACAATGTGATGCAGTTTTGGACAATGAGATATAAACAGAAATCTTAGAGCAGGAGTCTCAGGGAAGTTCCTTAGATAACAGCCAGGCTCAGCTGGCACATTCTTTTCACTTTGCTCTTCTCCCTTCATCCTGTCTGTGTCCAAATCATAGTGTCTAAGGCTATGCAGAGTGGGTCCACATCCCTAACATGTATTGAAGAGAGAAGAAAGCTATTTCACCGATGACATCATGCTACTGCCACGCCAGCCCTGGACGGTCAACTTTGTGATCTCTTATTGTATGAAAAAAAAAAGACAACTTTTATTTGGTTTACCCACCATAAATCCAATTTTCTGTTATGTGTAGCTGAGCCTATTACCAAAATGATACATCAAGGCAGTTGCTTAAACTGTTGCTAGTGTATCTTAATACTCCATCCAAAGCCTACCAAGCTTGGGGTATTAGAGGGAGAACATGTAGGCAATGTGGGAGTACTGGAGGGTGTTGAGGACTTTCTGCAGTCCTTAGTAGGTCCTCTGAGAAAAAGATGATATTCCGTCCAGGCTGATTCTCATATATGCTCTTACCAGAAAAAGTCCAATAGCTGTATGTCATGTGGCTGAAATCCCAGGATGCACAGCACAAGTTCACCACAAAAATTCATTGCATGAAAAATGGACATCCAAGATGAACACTGAAGAGAAACTCTAGTGAGTTCAGGAAATTTAATTGACTCAGCCTTGGACTTACAAGTCGAGAGTTTTGATATGTCAGGTTGATTAAATAGCTCTATCACGATATTGCCCAATTATATGCTATGCTCATTATTGTCTATTTTTTCATACAATTTAAAAATTATTTCTTTGGTTTTTATCTTTTATTGTAGGATGATCGTTTAAAACTTCTACACATAATGTGGTGGTAAAAAAAAAAAAAAAAAAAAAAGCATAGACCGAAGAGAAACTCCCTGGGTTTGCTATGTATCAGCTGTTTGACCTTGTCCAAATGACTAAACCTTTCTCCAGTTTAGTTTCCTCATCTGTAAAAAGGGGACAATAATAGTACCTATTTTATAAAGTTGTCAGGAAGACTAAAAGCGTTAGCACATGTAAAGTACTTGGAACAGTGTCTGACTTCAATGAACACTGTTAGTTATCATTATTTTAAAAGTTGAAAAAGCTTTTAGGCTTTTCTTTGAATTTAAATATAAAATTTTATTTTACAAAGTTAAATGGTTTCATATTTGGAGTATTTAATGACGGTGTTTCTGATATTTCTGATGTTTCTGAGTATTGGATGACAGGCTGAAAAATCGTTCTGAGGCCTACATTTTAAACATGCCCTGCTTTGGGGATTTATCCTAGCATGTGTACTAGGTAAGTTCTGAATAGATGCTTTCGAAGAGGTGATTGGTTTCACAGAGTGGGAAACAGAGACAAGGTGTTTGTTTCTATCAGCCATTTTATTTCATGGCAGGCTAATTAAATCTCTTTCTTGGCTGGAATAAACTGAGATTGGTGTCTACAGGAAATATCTTTATGTTTAAGTAGACACCAGGCTTACCTCTATATGTAATCATGCAGCCACCTGCAGGATGTGCATCAAAGGGACAGGCTGGCATTGGCTGTCATAGTAGGCCCTTTCCAGTTAAAGGCAGCCCCTGCCTGAGAAGTGCTCTGCCTGATGACTGAAAACCATCCAGATAAAACACACCCCAGAACTAGTATGGAGCAGAGATAGGAAATCACCCTGTTCTCCTATGACCTTTTCTTCTGCTTATATTTATTTAAGTTTCTGCCCCCTGCTCCTTAAAGATATTTTGAAATTAAATTCAGTTTTTCTTCTGCCCTCCATAGTCTGAGTTTGCAGGGATCCAGAGGTTTTTTATCTCTATAAGAGTTGTCTTTTTTTTTAATCTAATGATAATGATTAGTACATACCTGAGGATCAGACAATACTATTCAATCCCAAAACAGTGATATTAAGAGACTAATGCACCTAGATTTTTTTTGGAAGAGAGTGCTAATATTGTGCATAGTATTGTCTAATTTCCTTGCATATCCATTCAATTCACACAGTTCTATTTTTTAGCCAGAACATCCAAATAGATCTTAGATACTGGTTTCTAAAGTACCCCATTAATTTTGACCCAAAATTAGTAGTCAAATGGTATTTAAGAACTTGGTTACATATGCATACATAAGCATATATTTCAATGTGCGATTAAATGTGATTGAGATTAGCTCTGTCTTTGATACCTGTAGGAGCACTCCAAATAGCAGCCTGGGTTCTCATGCGTCAGGGTTAGGCTCCCAGAATTATGTCTCCAGGCAGAACAGCTCTCAGCTCTGAGCAGGACACTCTTATAGTTGACCCATATGAAAGGCCTGCCAAAGACTTCATTCAAAGGTAATAGATATTTGGGAAAAATAATCTCATTTTCATATCCTGGATGGATAAACAGATATTGACGTAGGTAAAACTATGCAGAGCAAAATTCAAGCAGCTAAGATCTTTTTATAGTGGAGATGAGGTGACATTAGTCCTTGCTGACTCATATGAGGTCATGGCTTCAATTATGTGTCTCTCATTTCTTTTGGATGAAGAATCTGTGACTGATGTGGGTTTCAAAATGTTTCCAACTTTGAAGATTAGTGGCTTGAGAACACGAGACTTTTCATTTTTTCAAGGAAGCACAGGTAGTGGTATCTTCTTAGGAATAGTTTCTCCAGATCAAAAGTATTTCCTACTCTATTGTTTCTTACTCTAAAAAATAATAATTTAAACAGCATTAGCCATTGAACATGGATCAATGATCAACATAACTATAACATTTAGGTAGGCTTAAATCCATTTATATGAAAATCAAGTTATAATGGGGCTGAGTTTTTTTCCTTTTTAAAAATGTCTTTGTTTATTTATTTTTACTGGAAACGGTTGATAACATTTCATCAGAAGACATTAATACAAAGAATTAATTAGCAAAATCTAATATCCAATCAGTGTAGTCTGGAAAAAGATTTCATGGATGGGTGATTGTGACATTGAATGGAGGTAGGAAGGTAAAGGAACAAATAATGTTTCTGAGTCAGAGGCTTTTCTCCTTTTATTCATACACTCATTGAAAGAGCAATCGAGGGAGAGTCATGAACTAGGAAGACTTAGGTCCTCACGAGAAACAAATCGCAGGTTTTAGGGAGCATCATAAAATAGCCATTTAGAACATTGACCTCGTGTATTTAAAGATTATGAGATTTTACAGTAGTTGGGTTATAAAATATCAATTTAGAGCAACAGCAAATTTCCTGATATTCATTTCAGTTTATAGGCAATTCCTGTTCTGACATAAATGTATAGGCCTGGGTGACCAAGTTCTCTGGGCCAATGCTGCATTTTCCTTCGAGGTGGGGGTGTGGGGAAGGTCTCAATGGCTTTTACCCAGAAAATCAGTGGGCTAGAAGTCTCCTTAGTCAAACCATTTGTATTGCAGGAGGCTTTAAAACAGTTCCGTAACTTACTGAAGCTCTCACAGTTGTTTCCTTTTCAGCAGGGGAATGGAGAATATCAGGGATGTTGGATTTACATGATTCCACTTTGAGGGGTTTATATAGCCTCTGAATCCTGTACATCACTAATTGCGACAACTAAAAATAAAGTATGACTAAAAGAATACTGCCATTATAAACCACTTGCTGTGTTAATATTCAGATGAAGAGTCTTTTCAGTTCATACTTCATTGCAAAATTAGGGTGTTTTTTTCCTGCCGTAAAGATGTACGCTTATTGAATGTATTTAAATTACTAGCTAATTTTTTCAGGGGGAAAAACCCTGAGGCAAGTGTAAAACTAGTAGCTACAGAAAGCTGGAGAATCAGATGTCTGCTGGGCAAATTGACAGAACTCATTAATCTTCGATGCAGTGTGCTATAGAGTCTGTCCTTTCATGCACCTGCGCAAGCCTAAAGTCATTACACGATGGCACTATTAATACTGAAGAGCTGGAGTGGGGAGAGGGTTATCTTCTCTTCTTAGTAATTGATTGCCAGCTGATTAGTGGACAACATTTTTCTTGCAGCATAATTGCCTTTGTGCTATCGTAGCCTCCCTGACCTGGGTTGAGGCTATCTCACTGATTTTGAGGCCCTGACAATAGCACCGTAGCCCTGAAAAGTAATGAACTGAAACTCAATCACTGCAAATTCCCCAAACAGTAGATGCCTAGTTAAATGCATTTCAATGATATTCCGAATAACAGCAATCATACTATAGGTCACATTTCTTTTCCTTCTAAGAAAACCAAACCATAGAATTCCATTTGGAAAAGTGTGTATTTGAGAAGGAATAAATAAAGTCATGATACATGCATTTTCATTTTTCACAGCTGTAATGGACCTATCAGAAGCTAGTACTGTGGGATTTCCAAGGACCTTGTGGATAAATGCTGGTAATAAATAGATTCTTATTAATTCCGAGGCCAACATTTTGGAGCCCAAGCGGAGAATTAGAAGATTTTAATGTCATTATATTGCATGATAGCTACAAATACCAAGTAATGCCCTCTTTCTTACCATAAAAATATTTGACTATGTCTTTTTTTGCCTTGTGTAAGATGCCGGGATAAGAAGGGGGAAATGGGGAAGTATGTTTTAAATCATCTAGCTTAATCGTTTAATGAATGGGAAGTGAATGAATACTGTAGGCTTTCTCTCTAAATGTCAGTGATACTGAGGTCTTCTCCATAAGTAACTTTCACATTTATGCAGATGTAAATAAAAATGTAACAATCTACTGCCTAACTTGAAGATTATTAAGCAGCACATCTCTAAACTTTTAAAGGAGAGGATGCTACCATGTGGAAGAGAGTTAGGTAGTCATTAAAATAAGATCTGTCTCCTTAGAGTAAGAGGTCAAGATTTTCCTTATGTGAAAGCTGAGGTACAAATAAAACTATTGTAATGCCAGTAGACTCCATTTTTAGCCAAATATTCTAACTTTTTCGGAACATAGCAATAGTTGCTCACGTTTCTTTTCTTTTCTTTTCTTTTCTTTCTTTCTTTCTTTTTTTTTTTTTCTTTTTTAAGATGGAGTCTTGCTTTGTCAGCCTGGCTGGAGTGCAGTGGCGTGATCTTAGCTCACTGCAGCCTCTGCCTCCTGGATTCAAGAGATTCTCCTGCTTCAGCTTCCCCAGTAGCTAGGATTACAGGCATGTACCATGATGACTGGCTAATTTTTGCATTTTTAGTAGAGATTCGGTTTCACCATGTTGGCCAGGCTGGTCTCGAACTCCTGACCTCAACTGAATCCACCTGCCTGGGCCTCCCAAAGTGCTGGGGTTACAGGCGTGAGCCACCGCACTCCCCTACCAGTTGCTCATATTCCTAATTGAGATCACTGACCCAGAAAAGCAGCATTATTAAATCAGCTAGTGACTTAGCAGAATTACCAAATGTGTCTTTCAAGGCTCAAAAAGATATATTTTCACAAACCCTTGACCAAGACATCTGTGTACTAGTGCACACTCTCCTAAACCATCAGGTGTGGTATTGACAACAAAAAGCATCTTATCCTCTGTCATTGTCATTTGTGTAGGCCTACATGTTTCCAGTGATCTTGTTTAGTTTTGAGGAGTTTGGGGAATATTATTAATCACAACATAACAATAATTGCAATGTTAAAAATTCTAGTAAGGAGAGTTATAGGTTATGATGCAAACAGAATTGAGATAATTAAAAAGTGGAAAGGGGTGAGGCAATGAAAAGAATTGTAATGCGTTGTGAATTAATCATTTGACAGTGAGAAAATTCTGAAATACAGAGTGAATCAGTCATAATGCAAAAACGTACAGCACATATATATTCAACTATAATTAACAGATGAAAAAATGTGATTGATGGAAAATCTTTTGAGTGTGTGACTAGAGGATCAAAGTAAATTCTGAGTGTGCATTATCTTAATGTAAATTCAATGGAAGGTTAAGAATTTGAGAACCTAAAAGCTAAGCATAGTGGAACACGGATGAAACTTTCATCAAGCCCCAGATGGAACTTACTCCAATCTGCACAACATCAAAGTGAGTGGTCAGCACGCTGAAGGTGGAAATGTTACTGCCAAGAAGTTCCCTATTACCCTTGCTGTGATTATCACGAAAAGGTTTATTTGCTTCAATGGATCTTCAACATAGATGAAATTGATCTATTTTAGAATAAGATGCCTGAAAATATGATATAAACAAGGTTTAAAGCTGTGATGGGCCAACTGACACTCCTATTTGATGGAAATGATCTGAAACTGCAGCTGAAACCCCTCATGCTTTTTGTGCGGCAAGTCCAAGACCCCTTCAGAATATTACTGGAGATCTATCTGCTGTTTAAAAAGCTAAATCAAGAGTATAAATTACATTTACTGTTTTTGAAGATTGTTTTTTCCACCACATCATTCCTCAGATTAAAAAAATGCTGTAACCTGAATATGCTGCATTTTAAAAACTTCTTTGTTCTGGTAATTCTCATGGGCATTGACTTCTTTCCATTTTGTCATTTAATGATTATCATTCTAATATCTAGGTTATTTACCTATGTCCAGATTCTACCCCAATTCTATAACCAAGGGTTTCATTTATTTTTGGTTTAAGAAATATTATCTGAGAGTGATGGTTAAAAATGACTAAGTAAAAGCATTTTTTTTCTATTTCTTTCCCTCAAAACCCACCAATAAAAACTATAAAAATTTAAACTAGAAAAAGACACTCCATATAAAAAAACAAAGTACCAGCTATAACTGAAAACTTGCATACATAAGCACACCGCTCTAATGTGTAGTCTGAAAGAGAGTTGAGGAAGAGCCTGAGCAGAACCTATTATTTCCCTAATAGTAAATGTCTTTTTACTGAAATGATCTTTTATAAGGATCTTTGCATTACAGATGAGATTTAGGAGTATGGGTGGGCCAAGGAAAGAAGTGGGGAGATGGTACTGAGAGACACAGGTCAACAAACCCTCTTATTCTCCATTTTTTAACCCTCTATAGTAAAGAAGTGATGCTATCAGGTGAAGGAGGGGTGGTGCAAAGAACTGTAAAAGGGATGTGATACAGTTTGATGAGCCAGCACAGTTTGAACATTGACATTTCAATTGTACAATGAGAAGACCAACCCCAAAGTCTTTTCATTTTAGGCTTCATTTCAACCTATTTTTAAAAATGTCATTGAAAGGTACTATTTTTTTTTAATGTGCTCAAGGGCAGCAACTCCTTTTGCTTATCTCTTTGCTATTTTTTTGAGGCAATAACAGACTTGTTAGGAGAGTGTTAAGACACACATCCCATAGAATTTGCTGACTGCCTTGACTTAACGCTTTTCATCTCCTCACAGTATTCTTGCATAAATAGCTAGCTGCATTTTAAGATGGGTAATAATCACAGAGGAACTAGCATGGGGCCTACAAACATAAACTACATGACAAAACAGAAAGAAAAAACATAAGAGGGCAAATGAAAAAATTTAGGGCAGCAGTAATTAAATAGTGAAAGGCAAAAATTTCAGTTTTAAGAAAATGTAGGCCACTTGATCTCTGTTCAAAAAAAGTCTCAAAAAAATGCTAGTTTTCAAGGGCAAAAAACAACCTAAAACAGCAGAAGCTGAGAAGAGAGGTTGCAGTTATCTGGAAAGAAATGGAAGAGAAAAATAAAAATATTGTAGAGATGAAAGCTGTTTAGAAAAGAAAAACTTAGTCAACGTGACTGAAAACACAACTCTAGTTAATGAAGAGAAAACTACAAAAGGGCCACAGAAAAAATATAAAAATATATAATAGCAGATAAATCTTTTGAAATAAGACCAGATGTACAGATAAACAGGGTTCACCCTATCTTACAAAATGATTCATTTAAAACTGTGCACACAAAGATATATTCCAGAGAACTTCAGAGGTAAAGGAAGAATGCTTTTCTATCAGGAGAGGAAACATTTAACAATAAAATTATAGACGAATGTAATACTTGGTTAGCTGCAATCTCTTCATAGCAACATCTAGTGTCATAGGGCAGCAGTACAATATCTGCCAATCTTCTCAAGGAAATAAAATATAATCAAGGAATTTTATACCAAACCATCTTATCCTTCAAGCTCAAAGTTTAAAGCATTCATTATATGCAAGAACTCAGGGAACACACCACTCAAGGGCCTTCAGTGAAAAAATGTTACATAGCTATTTTTTCCAGTCAACCAAAAATGAATCAAAATTTTAAAACCCATGAATAAAGAAGCCATCGTAAAAAGGATTGGTGTTGAGCACTGAATCATAGAAATAACAACTCAAAAACTCTTGGAGAAAAAATATGAATGTTATAAACTCTGATGTAGTAAATTAAATAATACAGTAAATAAAATTTAGAGATGGGGAGGAGAATGGGAGGAAGTGAGAGTATGCTAATTTCCTCATATGTTAAGGTCAATAGATACTGTCTCAATCAGAAACAGTTTTTTTTTAAGTGATTCCAACACTGCGAGATTTTTTCATAATCTTTAAAAATAGGTGGTTTTTAAAGAAGCAAATCTCTTATAAAGGAATAGTTCAGTTTTAATTTTTAGTTTCTAGTAAATTCATTTAATATTTAATAAACTAGTTTTTATTCTAAAATGTGATATATAAATGATATTATATAATTTACAATGAGTCTTTTTCGGAATGCCCTGCATCTATATATTTTTCTATAGGTATTAGTTTTCTACTGCTGCCATAACAAATTACCAAAACTACAATTCAATAGGTCAGAAGCCTAATATGGATCTCACTGGGATAAAATCAAGGTGTTAGCAGAAATGTGTTCTTTGGAGAATCGTTTTCCTCTCTTTGGAGTTGTTGATAGAATTCAGTTTCTTTCATTTCTAGGACTGAAGGCCTTATTTTCTTGCTGTATATAAACTAAAGGCCATTCCCAGCTTCTAGAAGCCACCTGCTTTCCTTGGCTTATGGCCTCCTTTCTTCATCCTCAGAGCCGGAGAAGGCAGGGCAAGTCCTCACATTATATCTGCCTAATTCTTCTTCCAACATTGCATCTCTTTGATAAAAATCTGGAACTATTCTCTACTTTTAAGGACTCAGGTGATTAATTCAGAAAAATATTGCCATCTCAATGTTCATAATCTTAATCATCTCTCCAAAGTCCCTTTTGACATATAAGGTAATATATCAACAGGAATTGGGGTGTGGACGTCTTTAGGGGGTCATTATTCTGCCTACCACACTATCCATCAATCCATCTATCTTAATTTTTTCAGGGATATTAAGGATAATTATTACTGAGTGCTGGATACTAAGTGAGTTTAAAAAATTTTTAAACATTTTCCATATTGTTTAAAATATTGTATAATGAGTTTGTTTTGTTTCTACACAATGTATGAGAAGATGCTTGAATCAAGTTAACAAATGGGAATAATGGAAAGTTTTAAAAGGACTATGATATCTACAAAGCCAAAAAGCATCTTGATGCTTTCTTGTGTGAGATTGCAAACACAAATGTGAATAGTATATTAGTATTTGTTACCTCAGTTCATCAATGACTGTCATACTTTTGGAGAGTTTCAAGATGAGACTAGTCTCAAAGCATTTTTTTGGGGAGATAGGCAAAGAAGTTGAACTTTCTGTAAGACAACAATTTATTAAAATTAACTGGACCCATCTAGGAAATGACAAAGAGAATTTGATGGAACAGAAATCACAGAGGCTTAAAAGTACGATGCTGATGAATCACAGGCTGAAGAACCCTGAAGATGTTGTTTCATCCGTGCCTGTGTTTCATTTCTGTATTAATTTCTTTTGGCTTGTTGTTTTAATGCCATTTCATGTGCCAATGTTAGGCACTTTTCAATGAGATGGTAAGTATGTTTAAGTTAAAGGCCATGTCTTTTAGTTCTTGGCTAAATATTTGCATTATAGGGTACTGCTTTCAAACCAGAAATTGGTTTCTGAGCCTCTCAGTCTTTTGCCACATGGGATTCAGCAAACAATTCAAGAGCAAAAACTATACAGACTGTTTTTCAGAAAGTTCCATTTTCTCTGGGATTTTGGTCCCTAAGCCTTGACTGACTCAGAAACCTTAGACTTTCCTCTAAAAAATCCCAAAGCTCTATGCTACTTTCTTCAGTTTGGCCTCTATGTGCTATGCTGTGAAGGGAAAAATTCACTGAAGCGAGAAATGGAAGGAGCAGGTGCAGCTTCCCTCCATGTGCTTCCCTTTTCTCTATGATATGGACCCTTCCAGTCCTGGCTACTTTGGTTCCTGTCTATTAACTTCAAACAGCTGTGTTCTGTATATATCTAGTGTTATAGATTTTCTTGCAGAAGAGTTGATCTGATACAGTCTGTTCTGTCATGATCAGAACTAGAATTTATCAGTGAAAGTTTGTAAGTGAGACTGTGACATGATCACATTTATGCTTTAAAAGAGAATGAATGTAGTAGGTAAGGTATATGAAGGAAGAGAGTGAAAGAATGGAGGTGGTAAATATTTGCTTAGTACAGAGCACAGAGCAATAGCAGGCCAAATCCAACAGCCTGATGATGAATTTTATGTGTGCATTTCACGGTGCTAAGGGATGACCAGATAGCTGGTGAAACATTATTTCTGGGTGTGTCTGTGAGGGTGTTTCCAGAAGAGATTAGCATTGAATAAGTGGATTGCATAAAGAAAATCAGCCTTTACCAATGTGTGCAGTATCATTCAACACATAGAGGGCCTAAATAGAACAGAAATACAGAAAAAGGGGAAGTTTCTCTCTTTGCTTGAGCTGGGACATCTATCTTCTGCCCTGAAACACTGGTGCTCCTGGTTCTCAGGCTATCAGACTCAGACCAGGACTTATACCATCAGCATCCTCTCAGGCCTTCAGACTTAGACTGAATTACATACCAACTATCTTGCTTCTCCAGTTTGTAGATGGCAGATTGTGGAAATCTAGTTCTCAAGCCTTTGGACTCTGGGGACTCCAACCAGTGGCCCCTCTGGTTCTCAGGTCTTTGGTCTTAGACTGAGAGTTACAACACCAGCTTTCCTGGTTCTTAGGCCTTTGGACTCAAATTGTACCACCGGCTTTCCTGGGCCTTCATCTTGCAGATGGCACATTGTGGGACTTCTCAGCCTTCATAACCACATGAGCCAATTCATATAATACATTTCTTCTCTCTCTCTCTCTTTCGCTATTAAAAGTTGGTGCAAAAGTAATTGCGGTTTTTTTTTGCCATTAAAAGTAATGGAAAAAGCTGCAGTTACTTTTGCACCAACCTAATATTTATCTATCCCATTGATTCCTTTCTCTAGAGAACCCTGAGGAATATGCTGGTCTTATAAAGTTTTACTGGAACACAGCCATACCCATTAATTTCCTAATTGCGTTTGGCCGTTTTCAAGTAACAATGGCAGTGTTGAATAGCCCTGATAGAGACAGTACAGCTTGCTAAACCTAAACTATTTATTTGTATAGAAAATAGAAAGAGCTTCTCAAACCCTGACAGGGTAAGTCTAATGAACACATGTCTTTTAGTGATCTGTTTATTTCAAATAACTCATTATAGGTGGCTATATATATAAGAATGATATAATGGACTTTGGGGGCTTGGGGTTAAGCATGGTAGATGAGTAAGAGAGAAAAGACTACAGTAAATAATACAAATATATCAGTCTTCTATCAACACTCTCCTTTCCCTAAGTCCAATACTAAGCAAAAAGAACAAAGCTGGAGGCATCACATTACCTGACTTCAAATTATACTACAAGGCTATAGTTACCAAAACAGCATGGTACTGGTATAAAAATAGGCACATAGACAAATGGAATAGATTAGAGAACCCAGAAATAAAGCCAAATCCTTACAGCCAACTGATCTTTTACAAAGCATATGAAACATAAAGTGGGGAAATGACACCCTATTCAATAAATAGTGCTAGGTAAACTGGCAAGCCACATGCAGGAGAATGAAAGTGGATCTTCATCTCTCACCTTATACAAAGATCTACTCAAGATAGATCAAAGACTTAAATTTAAGACCTGAAACCATAAAAATTCTGGAAGATAACATCAGAAAATCTCTTCTAGACATTGGCTTAGGCAAAGAATTCATGACTAAGAAACCCAAAACCAATGCAACATAAACAAAAATAAATAAATGGAACCTAATTAAACTAAAACGATTCTGCACAGCAAAATAAATAATCAGCAGAGAAAACAGACACCTCACACAGTGGGAGAAAATATTCGCAAACTATGCATTTGACAAAGGACTAATATCCAGAATCTACAAGGAACTTAAACAAATCAGCAAGAAAAAAACATAATCCCATTAAAAAGTGGGCAAATGGCATGAATAGACAATTCTCAAAAGAAGATATACAAACAGCCAACAAATATATACAAAATACTCAACAGTACTAATTATCAGAGAAATGCAAATTAAAACCATAATGAGATACCTACCACTACCACCTTACTCCCGCAAGAATGGCCAGAATTTAAAAATAAAAAAATAATAGATGTTGGCCTGGATTTGGTGAAAAGGGAACACTTTTCCACTGCTGGTGGAAATGTAAACTAGTACAACCACTATGGAAAACAGTATGGAGATTCCTTAAGGAACTAAAAGTAGATACACCATTTGATCGAGCAGTCTTACTACTGGGTATCTACCCAAAGGAAAAGAAGTCATTATGTCAAAAAGACACTTGCACACATGTTTATTGCTGCAAAATTGCAAAGATATGAAACCAACATAAATGCCCATCAACCAACGAGTGGATGAAGAAAATGTGGTATGTATACACCATGGAATGCTACTCAGCCATAAAACGAAATGAAATAATGGCATTTGCAGCAGCCTGGATGGAGTTGGAGGCCATTATTCTAAGTGAAGTAACTCAGGAATGGAAAACCAAGTATTACATGTTCTCACTTATAAGTGGCAGCTGAGCTATGAGGATGCAAAGGTGTAAGAATGACATAATGGACTTTGAGGACTCGGGGTAAGCATGGGAGGTGGGTGAATGAGAAAAGACTACATATTGGGTGCAGTGTACACTGCACGGGAGATGGGTGCTCCAGAATCTCAGAATTCACCACTAAAGAACTTACCTGTATAACCAAAAACCACCTGTACCCCCAAAACTATTGAAATAAAATAAATACATAAATAAATAAATGTTAAAAAAAAACAAAAAATACTTCTCTTGCTCCAAAAATGATTTTTTGCATTCCCTTCTTTGGAATTACTTTTAGAGTCACAGAGGAAACTTGTTTCATTATTTACAATCATTTATTTTATTTTTCAATCCCTAAACATTGTTTTTAAATCAAAGCGTTTAGCTTTATCACCTTTCTTATTATCACACATATATCCAATTAAGTTGTAACTGTTTGGAAACTACATGTTTGCCCAAAGGACAAAATTTTGTCAGATTTGAGGATATTCAAATGCAACTGTTTTAATGGAGTGGTGGGCAAAAGTTACATAATTATTGAAACTATAAATAATCATCCTTTCTCCCATTTGTTAGCTTTTTTGATAGATAAGTTCTAATTAATGCTTTAACTCTTGTTTCTCAATAATAAAGCCTCAGTGTTGAGAAAGTTGATATTTTTTTCACAGTTACCATGCACCAGATAATTTATTTGAAGTAGTTTTAATGCTAAGAAAGTTGACAGTTTTTTTCATAGTTACCATGCACCAGATAATTTATTAGAAGCAGTTTTATCTCCTATATGTGAACATGTATTGTTTTTCTGTTTAGTACCTCTGTCTCCCAATACCACTTCCTGGAAGAGCATCTCTCTTCTTTTAATACTTTTTTTCTCTAGCCTAGCCATATATTTCCAGCAGGATGTGTCTTGTTCTTGCATAACAGTGTGTCCCTGACCACAGTTGATTGGTCAGTGGAGGTGAGGGAATGCGGTGCATGACCCAATGTGTGCAATTGTAGTATTCATTGATCATAGTTAATCGGTCCTGAGTTGAGCACCTAACCCAAAGTGGGCCCACTAATGTTCTCTGAGATTTTGTAAACTAGGCCTGAGGATGGAAATGCTGGCTGTTGTGAGGATTGAGAGCTGCCACACGTGCCCTGTGTTTGCCGCCGTGTAGAGGACTCTGGTCTTCAGTAAGGGAGATAAAGTTGGGATGCAGAGAAAAATCAGGTGGTGATGGAGAAAGGGAATCATAGCAGCGCAGTGCTTGAAGTCCTGGTACCATTCTTTTTTTGAGGCCTACCTGTACCCCTTCCTGCAATTTGATCATAACTCTTCCTTGGAGTCCTGGAGCCAATCATGTCTCCTTTATCTTGTTAACTAGTTCGAATTTGATTTCTGTTACTTGCAATCAAAAGAGTTCAGATTCATATATGCTCATGAGAGAATATTCTCCCATCATCACTTAAAGCATCAAGACATTTTGCCTATTCAGAAATTCTGTGTCATCATATCGCATTCATAGTCACATTCCATTGAATATGAAGAGAAGAGGTGTAGGACGTTAGAAAAAGGCGGGGGAGTCACAGGGATATTGTTAAGTTTTCCAGTTAGAAGTGACGCTGAGTCAAAGCAGAAAGAGAATTGAGAGCAGACATTGAAGAGCTGAGGTGCTAGATGGCAAGAGAATGCAGAACATGTGAACAGTGGCTGAGGAAAAGGAGGAAACAGAGATGGCCTACCTGCAAGGGAGTAAGACTGCTGTCCCCAAAGGCATTTACTTCTTCTCTGGAACTTAACACTTGCCTTCATTTCAACATTTTTTATCATTTGCATCCAATATATGCATGTGGCAATAAATCATAGAAGTATGCCAGTCTCCCATCAATACTCTCCTTTCCCTAAATCCTCATCTCAAGTTAATTGCTTTTAACTGTGTATCTTTTTCTGGTACAGACTTTCAAAAGACTAGATCATGTATTTGTGCTTCTGTTTCATGATTTATAAGCTTTTAACAATATCTGTTAGCTCTCATATATGAAAGATGAGCACCTGACTCATTTAGACCACCTATCTTCTAAATATTTACATTTATATACTTTTTAGTTCTTACATTGGTTATCTTAGTAATTTTAAATAATAACCTTAAATATTTATTTTTTTGCTGCATCAATTTCGTCTATTATCTGTTGACTCTCAAAGTTGGAAGAAAATATTTTTATTCCTACTCTTTCCATCTCCTCTTCTCTTTCAAATACCATTTTCTGTCAGCTTTATTTTTATTTTTACATTGTCAAGACTACCAACAATATATTCTGTCCTATAATCACAACCAAGTATTTGATTCTTTGTGGGCTAAATATAAAACAGTTGAAAAGCAATGAACAGCATTCGCATTATGATGGCTGTTGTTTGATGCTGGTGCCACCAGGGCATGACATTTCCTCCTCTAGAGTACCAAGTAGGTTACTCTAGACACAAGAACATTCTTCCTGTTTTAAATACAAATAGAATCTTTTAGAGTGCTATCAACTGCTTCAGTTTTCAACTTACTTTAGTTTGCATCATATTTGGAAAATTACTGGTAGGCACCTGAATTTTTAAATTGTGTTTCTTTTTATTCTGATTTATTTGATTTCCTTTCTTCTTCTTCCGCTTAAATTACACGTTCTCTTCTATCAAGATCCTTTTTTCCCTAAGACACTTTGTAGAGTCTTCTGTGCTGTGTCAGGCTGGAAGGGTTAATGTGCAGTCATGATCCTAAGACTTCTGAATGATCTCCTTGGTTGGACCTGTGCTTTTCTGCTTTGCCTGTTTCTTTGTATATTTCTTCCTTTTGAGGGGTAGATCCTAAGTGAATTTCTTGAAAAAGAATATATATGATAGATAAAATTTCTGAATCCTTGTATCTTGGAAAGTGTCTCTTATTCTTTCAAATTTGATTATAGGTGAGTTGAGTATGTAATTAAGAGACGAAAAGATTTTTCCCTCAAAATTTGTTTTCTTGTACCCATTCAGAGGATCTTTTCAATCTGAAGACATTTTGCTTTCCTCAATGTTAGGAAATTCTCTTCTTATAATTATATTTTGTCCACTTTACTTCATTGTCTCTTTCTGAGACTACATTAGCTGGATGTGTTAATCATAAATTCATTTTCTACGCCTTTTTCCTTTTATCTACTATGCTTTTTTTTTTTTTTATTTGTGGTCTACTTTCTCAGAGTCTATTTTTAGCCTCTGAATTTTTAAGTCCTTGGGAGTTTTGCCTGGAGCTTTGTTGTTAGAGACGACGGAGGAGTATTGTGATAAGTTACAGATGTCCCATGTGTAAATATTCAACTAGTACATGACTTCAACCCCCTCCCTACTCCCCACTCTGCTAACCTTGAGTCCAGGGCCTCTGTGATGTTCAGGTGGAGATTGGCTTCCACCTTCACAGAAGTTTTCTTTTATAATTGTGAAGTCTGAGGCTTGCTTTGTTTCATCCAACTGCCTTCTTCCCTACTCCAGAAATTAAAGTATCTCAGTCATGGGTCCCTTTCACCCCTAAGTTTCATTTCTGTTATATATTTATTCCTCTTCTGGATTTTTTTTAATGCTTTAATTCAGTGGAATCTTGGAAGGGACAGAAAACAAATTCAATAGCCTCGTCTGTTACCTTAACCCACATTCAACAACTGTGTGCTTATTAGCAGCTGATTAAAAACTAAAAGAAAATGTAAGGGTTTAAATGATATAAGGGTTTAAAATAATTTATGTTCATAACAAGATAATCCCTTTGCATTTAAGTTTGTGCAGCAAAACACTTTCAGTTTATGGTTTTAATAAGAATGCTAACTTAATTTTTATTTAAATAAGCATTTAAATTTATATTTCAGAAAAGAAATTCATGTGAAATTAGAATTTCATATCAACAAGATCAAAACAGAAGATGCATTTTGAGATGTTAATTTTTATAAGACACTGTTCTGAACTCAGGGTATAAAATGAAGCATATGGCCTTCTGACTCTCAAGGTGCTTACTGATTTACTTATGAACACATTATATAATAATAAGGATTTACTTTTTAATAAATGCTCATAGCACATATAAGAAATGTATACACGCTTGCTTGTTGTTTAAGACCGGATCAGTGAGGAGAGGCTCTATATGGCATTTGTAAAATACAGTATTTGTAAAGCTGCTACGTAAATTGCTGTTGAAATGTAAACTAGTATTAGTTTATAAGAAAATGTGATAGGCTGAGCAAAAGCATAGTAAAAGTAAAGCACAGGTCATTTTAGGCAAGTTTAGCAAGGGTGAACATTGGTATAGGTAAGAACTGAGGCTGGAAAGTTAGCCATACCTGCTTTGATGGCCCAAATGAATTGGTGGCGGACAGAGGCCAACCTGGAGATGCTAGGAATAATTAACAGGCCTCTCTTAGTATTTTCCCGAAACGTCAATTCTTTTTTAGGGAACATAAATTTCAGCTGTCAAGTTGTATTACACAATGTTTGTTGCATTTTGAGCAGGGCCAGTATCTTTGACGCCAAAGATATTAATTTCTTAAATGTAACTCCAGAAGGGGGAGAAGCCGACTTGCCCTATAAACTGATGGTACTTTGTGATTCTAAGTCTTCATGGTAGCCTTCCAGTTGGTCATTTTATTGGACAAGTAACTTAAATTCAATTTTGGTTTTCTCTTCTGTAAATTTGGATAAAATTACTGACTTGTCTCACAAAGACATTACTTTTGTATAGTGATGGAGGAAAATGTTCAGATGACTACATTAGGTGTCTAGATCAAAATGTAAGGGATTCTGATTGCTGTTCTTGTGGGTTTACAAGATAATTGCCCTTTCATTTTTTGTGCATAGAGTATTTGCAGATTCATAATATGATAACGTTAGAAAAAGGAGTATAATTTTATAGTTTCATGTAGGTAGAATTCAGAAATTTAAGTGTTAAACTTTCTTTAGCAGCACAAAGGTAATAAGTTTACTTAAATATTAGATCATGGTACTACTCACTTGGAGTGTGCATTAATTTTGTGTCATTTTCCTCTGCCTACAAATCCCAGACCATTAGTATGCACTAAAATGTGAATGTTCTCATAATGTTCTAAAAGTTAAATTAAGATTTCCCTAAAGACTGGTCTTTTAAAAGCTGGGTATCTATTGCTCCTTTTGATGAGAATGAGTAGAAAAAAATATTCTTCCAGATCCACATTGTTTCCATTTATTAAACAATAAAAAACTCACCTTAATTAAACTAATTTAATTCCTTAAATCCCTCAGTCTCCAAAACTTTTCTGCATTTTGCAAACTGTTCACTAACCCTTCCCCCTTATAGTTAGTTGTCATGGAAATGAGGAATCTCAAGAGGGCAAATTTAAATCATTTGAAGAAGGCTTGACATTTCTGGAGACTTGTACTCCTTCTTTCCAGTTGACTCCAGGAATAGATCTTATTAGAGCTATGGGGTGGGATTTTGATGTTTGAATTCTATCACCCACTCCTAATCTGCTCCAGTGACATGTGGTCCATGGCATAATAGCAATATCCAAAAGGGAAGTGAAATATAATTTTTATTAATAGCTAGAGTGTCCTCATTAAATCCAAGTGCAAATTTTCCCTGGTAAATGAAGCTGCAGCAGGAGTCAGATCTAGAGTCCTAAGCAGAGACTCTCATTCTACAGAACCTAGAATGTTTAATGGAGATCAGAACTCTATTGTCTCAGGTCAGGTTCCCCAGGAAGCAGCCTCTGAGTCAAACTTTGTGTGAAGAATGTTTATTAATGAGTGCCCATGGGATCCACAGCTGTGTAAGGAAAGATAAGGAAGCAAGAGTGGACAGGGGAAGAAGTTGGGCTGGGGTGCAGGCCCATGACAACATTGGCTGACTCCATGGGGGGTTCTAGAGATAGAATGGATCTTCAGGGTTTTTGTGGGGTAAACTGAGACCACCAGGCTTTTATATCCCTGTATCAATCAATTATTAGGTGTGGCCTGCCTTGGGAAGGTGGGGCTGTGGATGCCTCTTTATATCTAAGGCAGTCCCCAAAGGAGCTGACATCAAAGGCCATTGGCTGCCAGGGATCTCAGCAGTTGATATAACAAGTCCTTCCTTGAAGGAGAATCTGGGCATTACATCACAGTGTCCAGCACACCAACCAAACATTCTTATAAACAGTCCACATGGACAAAGCTGGCTGCTCTGTCTTTTAGACACTGTACCTACAACCTGGAAATCAGTTGCAGAAGATAGTGTAGGAAGACAAAAGAGAGGGTAGAGTCTGGCTCTATCTTAAGTCACCATAACATGATCACTAGTGAAATGTGGCCATTCTGTACCCCAGATTATAAATGATTATCTAATAAATTTGCCCACCCAATCTCCATCAGATTCTGACTATATGTACTTTTTCCATGTGCATAGTTATATTAAAACCGAAAATCAATTATTTTAAAAGTTAGAATGAATTTTATGTAGAGATAGTTTTTAGGCTTTCCCCAATGTGGCATCTCAGAAAATGTCAGTGTCTTAATAGGTAGCATCCAACTTTAATAAATTTAAGTGGAGATTACAATTGAGTTTTTGGCTAAGATTTACTATAGGATTTGTTATTTTTATTGTTGTTTTGTTTTATTTTATCTTTAACTCATACCTTCTAGCTAGTGAATACTCCAATTCTGGTGCTGTAAAAAATAGGACACCTCAGTTTTTGGGTAATGAATGTAAGGGTTGATAATAGACTCTGTGCCCTTCTTTTTGGAGTTAGCAGTTGCCCTTTGCTCTTTGTTGCAGGGGTTGTTAAGTTTCCATTTACGTAGACTCTGCAATAGTGAAAAAAAAACATAGAACTTTAAAGCTGTCTTTATATGCATCCAGCCAAATATAGCCTTCAAATACTATTCCCTGGGATGGAGGCTTCACTGTCTTCAGGCCAAATCTGGCCTATTGAGTATCTTTAAGAGTTATTGTGCAAAAAAGTAGAGGCTTTTTTTTAATGTGCCAGAGTTCTGATATTTGTCTGCACTATATGAGAAACTATGAAATACTTAAAAGCCGTTTGGATTCTCGCAATTGTTAATGATATAATGAAATATCATTATTATATGTGTATATGTTTATAGATAGTATCCAAAAGTGCCTCCCATATACTTTTTATAATTGTTTAAGAGCTATGACTGGGTCAGATTGTCCTTTTCTGTCATGTTTCAGATGTTGAATCTTGAAAAACAAGCATGAGAATAACACACTGAGCTTGTCATTAGTAGATTAGTTGCTGCTACAAAGCCTTCTGTTGAGGATGAGTTCTTTTTTACCTGCCTAAAAAGTGTTTCTCTTGGAGAGCAATTACATCTGATTGACATGTTTTCATGTGCCTCCAGCCTTGGTGCATTTTTTTCTTTGGTACACTAAACAGGTCTAGATCAAGGACTGTTATTTTATTTTTATTTTTTTGCTCTTGTTGTTGTTTTACTGCTATTAACTAAAATCAGGATACCAGAGAAAAACTTAGACACCTTGTAAAGTGCAACTTAAAACAAATTATAAAATATGTATAAAGAGGTGAGCATTTTGTTGTTGGGGGTCACTAGACTATCGCTGAGCTAGAATTGCTAAAAGTCAATTGAAAGGCAAGAACATAACAGAGTTGGGCTTGTTAAAATAAGAAACCATTTGTATTTTCTGTATAAATGTAATACCTTACTATAAAAGGTATGCATAGTATTGTATTAGAAGAAAAAAAAAGAAGGGCTGGAAACTTATGTTCTCTCAGATTTGTTGCTAAGTTGCATTAATTTTGAACAAGGTACTTAACATTTATGGAATTTATTTTTTAACATGTAAGAGTGAAACTAAATGATGTCTATGGATTCTTCAAACTCTTTATGACTACTTCATGCAGTACTTCATATAGTCTTAAGATGTTAGCCATTTCTCTGATATGACCTTCTCACACAGAGATGTATAGAAACAAATGTGGATAGTACCTGGTAAATGCCACGGAGTCAACAACTTTCTACACAACTGGCTAACAAAAGGAACTGATAGTTCAGCTATGTCCATTTTGTCTCCTCCTTCAGCCTATAAATCTTCTTGGGGACAGGAACAATGTCTTACTTATGCTCATAACCCTAATGATGGCTCTTTACCTTCCTACAATACCAGCACTCAAAAATATTTGACAAATGAACGATTGAATAATGTGCATTATGAATGATTATTGCTTCCAACAATGAGCCAGTTCTTATCTTTGAACGATTATATTTAAGAGCAATTTATTGCGTTCAGTCAGAATACATAACTCAGTTTTGCTGTGGCTTCTAATGATTTTAGTGTTCAGCATGAGATATCTCCCAGCACACCAGGTTTAGTTTTTCTTTTAAGGGTGATCTATGGATAAAAATATTCTAGCCTAAGTGGGGAACTCATTTACTTTTTTTTTTCTCTGTTTAAGCCCTCTGACTTCTCTCTTCTTTTCATCCTTTATATCTTATATTGGGGTTTATGATGGATACATATTATTTAAATGTCAAACATGGAAAACATTGTAATGTCGCTTGGTATACTTTCAAACATAAAGTGTTTATATTCCATGTTATATAATAAAATATAATACATATTCTAATAGTGAAAACACTTTTCACTGCACACCTACCGAATGTAAGTCATTGGTCAAGGCACTATAAGGTATATGTTCTGTGTCTTGTCCCCTTCAGAGAATTTTCAGTCCACTGAGAGAGATAGACATTTAGACATAGGGAGAGCTTGGTAAGTACAAAATAATGCCTACAGAGCATGAACTCCTGTCTCTATATGCATCTTATATGCTTTCTTATTTTAACAAGCCCAACTCTGTTATGTAAAGCTCATAGCCAGAACAGCATTGAATGTAGTTATAAATTCAGCACTCTCACTTCCTATCTTGATAATTAACTTTTTCTGTTTGTTTGTTTTAGCCCAAACTGTAGACCTTAGCCATGGACTCAGGACAATTCCTGTGGTAGGAATCTTTTGTGGCTTTACACCAGAAGAGACGATTTTGCAGATGCTTTAAGAGGACATGCCCGATATGACTCCGTTTTGGGTGTAGTTACTGCACAGAACTCCAGATGTCAAAACAGATTTGTGTTGTGTTTCTATGCTAATACATCTCTGCAGGGTTAATTTAAGAATACTGATTCCTTTTCTGTTGCTCAAACTAACTGTAAGAGTGATTAGCAGATATCTGGATTGATTAATGTTTCAGTGTTTTTGTCATTTCTTTAGGGAAAGCAGAATGCAGCAGTGTAGCACTGAGTACGAGGAAACTGTAATGAATAGTACTGACTTCTAAATTACCTTTAAACATTTTACCCTAGTTTGATTTTTTTTTTCATAAAAAGTTTAGGATTTCATAATCATGATGGTGGTTTTTTTAAATAACAGGATAGCTCCCCTCCTACATTTAATAAGCTTATATTGAATGTATACTGTATACACAAACTATTTATAAACCCTGAAATTGAGAATAAAGAGTATGGACTACAGGAGCATGGTTTTATGGGACACACATTCATCCTCTGAAAAAGCTCACAGACCTGGGGGAGTAGGGGGTGGCAGTGAACAATTATAAATAGGAACATGCTAAGGACTGTAACTCAGAAACTAACAGCTATGGGAAAATAGAGTGCAAGCTCCATGAAGGCAGAAATGATTCTGTCTTGTTTGCTGCTGTAGTCCCCACTGCCTGATAAGAGCAGGTACTCAACAGATGTGTTGATTTTATGGTTAATTCTGCCTGGGGTTTTACAGTGGAGTAACATTTGAACTAAGCTTTAAAGAGTAAGTAAGATTTTCTTTATCAAGAGTAAAGAAAATTCTAGGAAGAGACAACAACAGGGACAAAAGAATGCTAGTGTTTGGCTACCTGCCGGTAACTCAGGGTAGCTACAGCGTGGGGATGGTCATGGTAGGGCCTAGTGGTGAGAGGTTGAGCCAGTGGATATTAAAATGGGACAGCAAGCAGAGGCTGTCTTTACTACTTCTTGCCTATTTTTGAAATTCCTTATATCTTGAAGATTCCCGATACAGACGAGAGCAATATGACTAACTCACAAACAAGATGAATAGTTGATCTTCAACACACTTTCAAAGTATTTTTACTATTATTTCCCCATTCATTGTTTGTGTGAGTTAGGGGTTGTAAACTGGTAGATTATATGGCGTGTAGCTTACTGTGGTTGCATTGTTTTGTCAACATGTTGTTGAACAAATTGATCAGTCTTCTAAAAATCTGAAGTTTTGGTTTCTCCTGAAAAGAGCAGAAGATCTGATAATACCGTGCCCACATTTCAGCAGGAGAACACTCTGCTAGGAGCCTGCCCCCACCCCACCTGGCTCACCAGCTCCCATCTGTCACACGTGTGCCTGGGCTCTTTGCCTACCTGCTGGCCTCTTTATTTGGTTCACCTGGGCACTTAGAGTATTTGAGTTGACTCTCTTGGGGGTGGCCTCTACGCTCCTATTTATCCTAGGGATGTGTATCAATCATATACTCTATAGAAAGTAAAGATATCCCTTTAATGTGTTTTCTACTAGTTTTTTCCTGAAATGTGTTATCCTTTAATCTGCCTTTTAGTTTTCTAGTACAGTTTTTGCTTTTTGTATAGTTAAATGTATTTTTACTTTGCTATGGTTTTAGTTTCTTCACTTTCCTACCCTCCATCACTTCCTTCCTTCCTTTCCCCTCCTCTTTCTTTCCCTCTTTCCCTCCTCTTCCCTTTACCTTCCCTTCCTTCTTTTTCTTTCTTTTAAATAATTCTTTTAGTTTATAAAAATTTCCAGTGCTTTTTCCTCTGTTTACTGCCCCCTTTCTCTCTTCCAGTTGGCTTTTGCTTTAGAAAGTCTTCCTCTCTCAGGAGGCTTAAATGAGATTAAATGTTATATTCCTTATGTAAGTAAGCTATGATTATTTTTGATTAAATATGTCACACAGGCCTACTCAAATACTGACTGTGTATGTATAATGGGTTATGTTTAATGGGCTATTCTTCTCTACTGATCTGATTTTTCTTATGCTTGCAAACAAGGCCTGATTATTTTAGCTTTATGTATTTTAATATTTTGTTAAAATTAGTTCTTCTTTAAAACAATTATTGCTCTCCTGTTTATACTTTCAAATCAACTTTAAAATTATTTGGTCAATTTTAGGACAAAATTTCATTAGGATTTGAATTAGAATTTTAATAAATACACTAAACATTTTGAGAGAAAAACCTCATATTTTATAAAAATTAGTCTTCCCATTTAGGAACATGTCAGGTCTCTTCTTGATATGGTTAGGCTTTTTGTCTCCACCCAATCTCATCTTGAATTGTTATCCCCATCATCCCCATAATCCCCACCTGTCAAGGGAGAGACCAGGTGGAGGCAATTGAATCACTGGGGCAGTTTCCCCCATGCTGTTCTCATGATAGTGAGTAAGTTCTCACGAGATTTGATGGTTTTATAAGGGGCTCTTCCCCCTTCACTCGGCACTTTTTCTTCCTGCGGCCTTGTGAAGAAGGTGCCTTGCTTCCCTTTTGCCTTCCACCATGATTGTATGTTTCCTGAGGCCTTCCCCAGCCATGCTGAACTGTGAGTCAATTAAACTTCTTTCCTTTATAAATTACCCAGTCTCGGCAGTTCTTTATAGCAGTATGAAAATAAACTAATATACCTCTTTTATTCATTTTTTATATCTCTCAGTAAAGTATTGCACTTATCACATAGCACATTATTTCTTGTGATAATTTAAATTTTACTTTGTGGTTATAAATCAGATCCCTTTTTAGTTTACTTTGTTCTATTGCCTTGTGTTGGTGTATAAGAATATGTTTTATCTGTTATAGCAACTGTTAATGAATTCAAACAGCTTTTCACTTGATTTCTTTCTGTTTTTATGTTCTAAAACCAAGTCACCTATCATCATACTTCAGCTCTTTTTTATGTTTATAATTTTATGTTTTATGTCTTAAGAACTTTTTGAAATGATATAAATAACATGTATATTCATTAGCCAGGGCATGGCATATTATAAGAACTTAATGAATGTCAGATTATGTTATTAATGATATCAATATTAAATAACAGTAATTTCATGTATCTGTATTTTAATCATATTTTAATGAGAATTGTTTATTTTGTCACTGTTAAGTAAAATGTTGGCTGATGGTTTGAATCATGTATCTTACTTTAAGAAGTTAAGAAGATATATCCACCATTGAGATGATTACTTTTTATAACTGATTTGAATTTAAGTCTACTGATGTTCTATATTAGTAGGTTTTCTAATTTGGGGCTATTACTGGATTCCTATAATAAACATAATTTGATTTGAAGTAAAAGATTAACTTTTACTATATTGAGTTATTGCTGGCATTTTATTTAAGTTTATAATTCCTTTATTAAGTGACATTTCAGTTCTATGTTTTTTCCTTGTATTTCTGTTAAGTATGTAAAAATTAGGGTATGTTTCTTAGAACAACCTGGATTGCTTTTAATCTTTTCCTGCTTTCTCACAGAACATATAATGTGGGAAAGATCTGTCCTTGAAAGTCTGAAGGAATTTGAAGGCATTTATTAGTAAATCTATGATGGCAGTGAGTTCCTTTTCTAGGGGCATGGATGTAGCTTTTGGATAACTTTCTCAATTTATTTTAATTTTTAACCTGTTGTGCTAATTTTGATATATTTTAGTTTACATAAAGCATTATATGTATTGATGTTTTGAAATTTATTAACATACAACCATGTTGAACTCCGAAGTCTTCTCTATTTGTTGCATTCCATTTCTCATTTAAAAAAATTGTAACATTTTACCCTTTTCTCTTCATTAGATTTTTAGTTGTATGTGTTCTCTGAGCATTTTGCCCTTCTTTTTTTCTGTATCATGGGTTTTATAAAATTGTTTTTGGATACATTTATTTTTGGAATGTGTTTCTGTGACTATATTGAAACAACTCAAAACAAAAAATCAAGATTTTTCTCCCCGTTTATTAACATCCTATTCACTAGTTTTAGAATCTTCCCAAATATCCAGGAGCACTGGTTATTTTGGAATAAAATCAACTTATTCCTATTAGTATTGCCTGTATTTTTCAGAACCGGCAATTTCAGTATACGCCCACAAATGTAACCCAATCAGATCTTTATGGCACCGTTAGTCTGTAATTCTCTAGTTCTTATGATTAATGTGTAGGGTTAGACCTCGTAAAACTATATTTTAATTCATCTTAGGACACCTTCCTTAACAAGCATTTGGTGTGCCTTAAGATATCTTTCCTAATAAGCATGTGCGTTTAGATGCTATTCTCATTCTTTAAAATGCAATGAGTGCAGCAGTTAGTTAACTTATTATAATGCAATAAATCCCAGCTCTAGCCATGACCAATGACTCCTCCCCCCACCTTTACCGGGAACATTTTCATTTATGATGAATTATCCCCTGGGTACTCAATGCAGAGGTGGGTGACCATGCAGAACTCAGGGTCAGACACAATAACACGATCCATACTGCTGGGTAATGACAAGGCTTCTACTTCTACCACTTACCTTCCTGTGCCTGGGCGCCTTTATGTTTCACCGAAGTCAGCAGACAGTGATGACAGAATGAGGGAGTTTCTCTCCTCTAGATTTCAATTCTCTGGAAAGTAATATTCAGGATGATTTGTATGTGGGTATATGTATGGGGTTAGATCTCTGTCTCATCTGGTAATTAAACTGCTCATTTGAATACAAACAGGTCTAGTAACTTTTACAGTTTCTTTTTTTTCTTTTTTCCTGAGATGCTTTTTACATAGAGTGAATACAATTATGAGCTCTTCTGGGTGCTAATTCATTTTAAATTTCCTTCTTAACCTTGCTCCTGTAGGATTTTAAATATTCACTTTTGCTGAATGATGGCTACTGATATGAGTTTAGACTTCTATAGATATTCTTTCCCTGTGACTCTGTGTTAAAAATTGTCCATTTTATAACATGTGTTTCATTTGATTCATTTTCAATAATCTGAATTGTTGAGGATACCCATTTTTAATGGGTTGAGTTGTATTCCCCTAAAAGGATATGTTGAAGTCCACCTTCCAGTACCTCAGGATGTAAACTTATTTGGAAACAGCATTTCCAAAACTTATTCCAAAACAGCATTGTTGAAAACATAATTAGTTAAGATAAGGTTATGATATGATTCAGTACTAACTGAACGACTTCACCAGTTCTTGGTCATATGACCTTGAGCAAGTTACTGCATCTCTCTGAGCATCAGTTCCTTTTCCATAAAATTAAGATACTGCTGACACTTTGAAGTAAAGAGGTAATGTTTGCAATGTGCTTAATAGAATGTAATCACTCAATTGTTTTTTTTAACCACTGAATTATCAAGACCTTATTGAGTCAAATATAAATAAAAACGTAAATTAGTTGTCCCCCAAAAATCCTCTTCTACCACAAAATAGCCCTTATTTAGAATTTTAACACATTATAATATAAATATATATGATGAGTTGGGCAGATTTTATTATTATCCTCATTTTAAAGATGAGGTAAGTAAGGCTCTTGATAATAGATCAAGTAATTTACTCAAAGTCACAACATTAAGTGATGACCCAGGATTCTAATGCTTGATTTCCAAGCTCAAGCTTTCCAACTTCATTCTGCCTAATATCATAGAATGCTTAAAGAAGGAGGGCCCTTTGAGAACATTACTTTTGAGCACCAGATATAAATGACTTATTAATTATCATACCTCACATCTTTATTAAGAATTTAATATAGTTCACCAGAATTGTTATTTCTGAATTCTCTGATTTGATTTATTATTTGTCTAAACCAATTGTATAATTTCCTTCTAAAATTCATTAATAGAAAAATTCATAATATAGATATTTATTAGCACCTACTATGTTTCCAACACTATTCTAGTCACTGAGGATATAGTACTGAACTATAAATGCCTTTTCATTCTATGAATATTATTAGCAATAATAAAACAAGTGTCATACATACTTATTACATGTACATTTAAGAATAATTAAAATGAAAGTATTCTCTAAATATTTTGCTTTCTTTTCATTTCTTTCTGGGTGAGAATTGTCTACATTCATTTTCCTAGCCTATCAGTCACATTTTTTAAATTGGAGAAATAGGCCAGGAACAGCGGCTCACACCTGTAATCCCAGCACTTTGGGAGGCCGAAGTGGGCAGATCACCTGAGGTCAGGAGCTCAAGACCAGCCTGGCCAACATGGCGAAACCCCGTCTCTACTAAAACATACAAAAATTAGGTGGGTGTGGTGGTGGGCGCCTGTAATCCAGGGTTACTTGGGAGGCTGAGGCACGAGAATTGCTTGAACCCTGGAGTCGGAGGTTGCAGTGAGCTGAGATCGCACCACTGCACTCCAGCCTAGGCAACAGAGTGAGACTCCATCTCAAAAAAAAAAAAAATTGGAGAAGTATATATTTTTATGTTCTCTTTTGCCGCAATTTGCATTTCAGCTACATCATCAGAACTACTTGGGTTCCTTCTCTTATCCGTAAGCTGTAAAAGAGTCAGGATAGACCCAGTTTATGGCTAGAATTTACTTTTATCTTTGTGGAGACTTTAATTGGCCCCTGAAGAGTTGACACATTTGATCTCTTCACTTTCTGACTGTGGTCTACAATTACTGCAGTTTTATACAACCACTTTTGGGTTGTGAAAGTCTCTTTCCCACCATGACTGCTCTGCTAAATTAGGCCCTTATTTGGGCTGCCTTTTGCTTTCCTTCATGTGTCTTTGTAATGCCTTGTGGCGTATAACGACTACTTTTTCTCATTTAATACTCTTGCCAGGTTTCAGCTGGACCTGTAGTTCCATAATCATGATTATTATTCAGCATGTTGAATACTATTTTCCTGCCAAGCTTCTTGCAGTACCATTCAGACATTTAGGAACAATGAAGTGTATTGAGCCCAAGTGTTCCCAGCTAGGGTGAAGATGACCATGAAGATAGATCTAGACATTTATGACCTAACAGAGAAAAAGAGAATCAGAGACACAGAAACAAAGAGAAAGATGAAGTAAATCTTATTTGGTAACTAAACTTACCTATAAAATTGACTTCTTTCTAAAGTCACTGCTTTTTCTGATTTTTAAAAATAATACATCTACAATGTAAAAAATAGGCAGTAAAATGTAAAAAATAGACAGTACATAGAATAAAAATTTTCCCCAATCATGCTATCCAGAAATAGCCATTGCTAACATTTTGGTGTATATCCTTCCAGATTCTTTTCTATGCGTGTATCACCAAAAACAAAACAGAAAAAAACAGAGATCATGCTCTGCATATTTTGTAACCTTCTTTTCTCCCTCAGTGTAATATGAACATGCTTTCCATATCAATAAATAAAGATCATCATTGTTTTTAGTGGTTAAATTTTATATATGGACCATCATTCATTTAACTTTACCCTTTAATGGTGATTTATATTTAGAGTTTTAAATATTATAATAAATTTTGTTTAAACATTTCTTAATAAATATCTTTACACACTTGACTGTTTAATCTTAAGGAGAAATGCCTAAAAGTATGATAGCTGCGTCTAAAGAACCCATCTCTGCTCATCTCCCTTTCTTATAAGATTAAGTCCAAATTTCTTAGCATGTATATGAGATCTTTCAAAATCTAGTCTAAGTCTATTTGTCTTCTAGATTTATATCATTGCTCCAAAACATACATAACATTGATTCAGAATTTTTCAAAAGCCAGTATACTTCTACATCTTTATTTTGATTTCTTGCTGTTCTATTTGGAATGCTTGCCTCCACATTTTCCTGTTCTATTTAATTTCTATTTATCCTTTAACATCCAGCTCAAATGTTCTTCTCTGGATCATCTTCTAATTCCTCATAAGTAAAATTAATTACTCATTCATCTGTGCTCCTATATATTGAGTTGTTGGATTGCAGTGTTTCTCAAAGGTCTTTCTCTCTATCAGTTGTCAGTCGTGAAATCCTTAGTAAGCATCTACTAAGTGCTAGGCTTTGTGTTAGATGAGCAAAACAGACCCAACTAACTTATCTTATGCAGCTTATATTCTTCTGTATTTTAGAAATATGTTCATTGCAAATGTTTTTAAATAATGTTATGAAAAATGGAAGCAACTGTGTATTCAACAGAGAATTTGTTAACTAAGTTATGATCCATTCTCATAATATGTTATCATTTTCAGTCTCTATCACTGGGCAGCATGGACAAGAGGTTGTCATGACTACTAGTTGGGCCAGGGTTAAAATTACAAATAAATAGCTTTCTCTCACCAGTCAATAATGATAAATCATTAGTGGTTGCTTGGATTGTGTGTTGAGAATGATTAGGAAGTGCAGTCTGTTTAGCGGTCTATCATGGGACTGGGAGTATTTGCCATATCTGGGCTTGAAGGATGCATTTACAGCACTTGCTTAGGGTTTGGGAACTTAACAAGAAATGAAAAGACTAGGTGAAGAGAGAAAATTGGGTTAGGTGAAGGACTAGGGAAAAAACCTAAAGGCCTTGAATGTTGTGCAAAGCACCCTCAATTCTTCCATGGTTTGGGAGAAGACAGTAGGTAAAACCTGTCTTAAATATCCTCTTCTCTCTTCTTTATGGGCCATTGTCTCTAAGCATCTTCCTAAACACTCTCCATTAGGCTTAGGAGCCTAATGATTTTATGCCCTTCAGTTGCCAATTTTCTTCCACCATGTTGCCCTGCTAGAAAGTATCCTATCTCATATTCTAGACACTTCTCTCCTGGCCAAAGATTGCTGGTCTTTCATTCTGTTAGGTACTAATAATCTAAGTTAAATAGAGGTATCCACCGGCCCTGATGTGGGGCTGGGATGCATAATAATTGGCATTTTTTAGATATGATGAACACTGTTGTTAAGCGTATTCCTAAATCTACAAACATTTATGGTTATTTCTTTAGGATGCCTGTAGATAGGATGATTATAGATATAGTCAGGATGACTCAGTACCCTCCTTCATCTTGCCGTAGAAGTTTCTTTTGCCCACAGTGTAAATTTTTGATGGTAAGAACTGCAGACACTTGTGAGGAGGGGGTCTTTTTAGATTGGCCTAAAAAACTAAATAGGAAAAAACCTCTCCAATACAACCTTAAGTCAAAAGAAATAGTGAAATAATTGGCATGGGTGGGAATTAGACTTTTATTCTGAGGTGGGAAAAGGAGCTATGAAACAGGAGGGGATATAAAGTATTTTTAATATGGAAATACATCTTATTAAACCAGTATATTTAATCATTTAAATTAAATCATACTGCGCTGTAATGGCATGGTAACTACTTTGTTCTTTGGAGAAATACTCACTGTTGATTCAAGGTTATTATAAAAGTCTAGGAAGCTCATGACTGGTTTTGAAATTCCTTGTCATATATTAGCGTAAAACAATAATTACCAAATTATGTGATAGTCTCAGGAACCACTCTTAAGAGCCTTGGAATCAAAATAGCTCCATCAGTATCAATAGATTCGATGTGTGGCTTAGTTTTAATTGCACTTAGGAGAACCTATTTGTTTTTAACATTTGAAAGCAAGTCTAAATTGTGTCCAGTGGGGGCACTTAGAGTAGCAGGCTTTGGCACCTGCCTCAGGTAAGAAAAGTTTTTGTTTATTTCATTAGTGCTTGATTCTTTGACAGACTATGGCTTTCCACTTACTGCATGAAGAGCTGCCAGCCATTCCTGCTGGGAGAAGCTAGTATGGGACTAGCAATGAACTTCTGAAAGAAGTTATTATGCCTTATATGGTTGATCTCCCATGCAAATAAAAGAAGCATCTCATACTGTAGCTAAATGGAATTGGTATTTCATCCAATGTAAATGTATGCCAGCGTGCTTTCTGGCTTTTATCAACCACTGCATCTCTCTCCAAAGCAGATTCCCAGTTCATCTGTTTATAGGGCAGCTGCAAGTCAGGGATGGAATGATGAAGACTCATGGATCTGTGTAGAATAAAAAGGGATCAATCAGATCAGCATGTATTTACCAATAATGCCTAAAGCATTTGTTATAATGCAGATTCCAGAGATGCAACACCTTAAAAGATTCAGTAGGTCTGAGTAGCTAATGTTTATTGTGCTATTTTTTTAAACACGTTAAGCATGCTCTGCCTCTGGGCTTTTGCACTTGCTGTTTCCTCTGCACAAACCACTTTTCCTCCAGATATCTTTTTGGCTCACTCTTTTGTCTCCATCAGGCCTGTACTAAAATGTCACCTTCTCAGTTAGGCTTCCTTTCATTATATCAAAAATCACAACTTCAGAATTCCCTGTATCCTTACCATCTTAATTTCTTTTCCATTGCTCCTAAGTCATATAGTATCGATTTTACATTATATATACTTATTTATCTAGAGTCTGAAATGAAACCCAAGAAGATGGAAATTCTTGTCAATTGTGCTAAATCTCTAGTGCCTAAATAATGTCTAAGCTACAGTGGGCACTCGGTAAGCCTCTGTCCATTGAATGAAAATGACTAATGTTTATTGAGCACTTCTTAGTTACTAGGTACTGTTCTAACGGCTTTACATATAATAATTAATTTAATTCCCTCAAGAGGTCTAGGAAATAGGAATTATGGTTATGTCTATACCATTACAGATAAGAAAACTGGAGCTAAATATTGTACCAGGTCATCCAGGTGGTACATGGTTGAGGCAGAATTTGAATCTGGGTAATCTGATTACAGATCTCATCCCTCTGACCATATGCTCTAGTGACATAGATGATGCCTTTAATATTTTCTTTGTGGAAAATCCAAAGGCAGAGTTCTTATGTTTGTTTCATGTGGGTGACATTTGGAAAAGGCTAAAGGCAAAACACTAAAGCAAAGGTTAGCCTAGTAAATACTACAAGATTTCCCCCCTTGCATTCTGGCCTAGGGTAATCTTCTCCTTAACAGTCCAGTGTTATTTTTAAAGAGCTGGAATTTTTAGAATAAAGCCAATCTGACTTTTGTAGCTATAGGGTTGTCCAGGCTCTAGATGGGAATAGGAATGTTATGGGAGGGGTGGGGTAGCATGGCAGGGTCTCCTCCGTCACTTGTTCTCAAATCAGACTCCTCCGAAATCTCATGGATAATACGATGGTGCCATCCTTTTGAAGTTTTTGGAATAAGAATGGATTACTGGCTTATATAACTGTACTGGCTGATTTGGCAAATATGACCGGCTAGGTGGATATCAGCCTGATCTTTTTCCACCCCAGGTATGTTCTCCCCAGAGTACAGCATTTAGTTAAAGAGAACTTTGGTTACCTCTGCTTTTCAACTCATAAATATTTTGAGTTCTGACCAGGTCATTATGATGACCTCTAGGATCCTTGAAAAATCAAATTCTTACTGGAATCAGGTATGCTGGGAGAAATTTGCTGAGTGTTGATGATCATCTTTCCAAATCTCTGTCACAAGTGAACAAAAATATACTAACTTACCACTCTAAGAAAAATATGTTATCTGTCTATATTTATCGATTGATACATAAGTATGGCCCTTGACCCATATTGTTTTAAATTATTATGGAAGATATTATTTGGTTATTAAAGAATGAAATATATTTTTAAAATTTGTTACCCTTCTTAAATTCATTCAGAGACCACAAGGCTGTTTTGACTTCACTTTGACTGAAAATGAACTGATGTGAATGACCTACTCTAGATTATCCTGTAGTAAAGAAGGAAAAAGGGTCGAGATTTTTAAAGCCCTGACTCGGAGTCTGATATTTCAGCCTCAAATATCTAACTAATATAAAATTTCTGACAACCACTAACACAAACAGAAAGAAGCCTATGGAAACCTCATCTTCTACTGAGCAATATCACATTTGTAAAGATAATATTAATACAAAATTTTAATGCTCTGTGGATCATTATCTGGCAACAGACCAACAGCAGAGCATAAAACATTAACAACTAAAAGTGGGTTCTGAGTCCTTGGAGTTTCTAATTGTTGTTCATTATAAAAAGCCACCAAAATCATCTTGAGCTGATTCATGGAGAATTAAATAGATTTGGTTTAATAAAAATCTTCAGGTCTCTGAATAAATTATGAATGCATCTTGACTTTTAGAAGGATACATTGGCATTAGGAAATGGTAATGAACAGACATTTGAGGTGGGGGGACCCTTCTGATCATCCCATTTGAAACCGATTAAAAGCTAATGAAATGAAAGTGTTTTCACGGATAGATGTGCAACAAGTCATGAGTTGTGGACTTTAATAATATATTTTCTTCACAAGCAATAACACAGCAATTAGGAGATGCTCATTGAGGTAGAAATAATGGTAACTGCTGTGCAGATTAGGTTTGCTGAAGGGAGCTCTCAGACATACACTAAAACAACATATTCTAGGTTCTCGTTGGTGTGTAATTTCTAGTTTATTTACTTATCATCTCAGTTAAAGAGGACTCTTGGCAGTAATGAGGCTACATAGAATAGTTTAAGATGTTACAAATTATATAAAAGATAAATCTAATGATTACCTATTCTAATGACAGTGCAATCTTGTCTTTCCTTGTGGGGAAATTGTATGGTTGTGAGACGCTCATAGCTGGGGAGAGTGCCATGGTACAAATGTATTCATTATTTTTCTGCCTGCTTTGCTTCTGCATGGCTGTTCATGAAAGCTGGGTAATTCATTCGAGCAGGAACCACTTACCACAGACCTTTCACTGGTGCTGCAGTGCCTGTAAGCAACCTGGTAAATATATAAAAATAATACGCTGGAAAACAGGATGGAAAATTTTTCAGCAAGAGGAGAATGACCTACAATGGTGTTACCAAAATAAGGGAAAGAAGGGTCACGGGAAATAGCATATTGCCACCTCATTTCTATTTACTATAATTGCCTTGAAAGTAAATACTCATGAAAGACATATAATGAAACTTCAGAGCAGACCGTATTTCTGAGAACGTCTGCATTCACTGGGAGGAGCAAGCTGGAGGAAATACAGAAGACTTGAGCAGAATTTTGAGATTCATGGCTTGCTTGAGTAATAACTCCAAGTTGCAGAAGAAATAAAGATCATTTGTTTCTTTTTCTTAATTGTGTCTTCTTCCATATCAAATGGATTTTTTTCCCCATGAGAATCTCCCTTTCCACACTTTCCCAACTAAATGCAGAAAAGCTTAGGAAAGTAAATAATAATAATAATAATAAACCTTCCCACTTACGTGGGAAGATAGTTGGGAGAAATCTCTATGTGACAAATAAGTGGCTTGAAGGAAAGATGGAGCCAAACTTCTGGTATAAGGGCTGGTATTTATTATTTGGTGACATTCAGTTTATGTGGTCTTATGTTTTTTATTTTTAGTTTTTAATTCTCTGATTTAAACACTGCTCCTAACCATGCTGAATCATTTGAAATTGGTGTTTAGGATATGCCTCTAATTCCATTAATTAGTAGCAGCATATTTGACGGTGTAGCTCATGTTGAAAGCTGTTCCTTTCATACCCTTAAGGTAGAAAATGCTTTCTCATTATTCAGGTGAATAGCAGAGGTGTGGATGGCAACATCCACTCCAAAATTCCAAGCCCATGGTAGGTGTTGTTAATTGGCATTGCCACCACTTTCTTTGGAGCTTGGAGGTGGCCTCTGAAGCTTTGCTTTCAGAAGAAGCACCTGAGTCAGCTACTGTCAGAATAGGCAGGTGAGATGAAACCCATTTGCCTCTTCCTGCTGTAAGGTTACTCTAAGAGGGATCGGTGTGATGATGTCCTGAGCTCTGGACTCTGTTCTTGGTTCCTTATTCCTTTTCATTTCTGGCTACTTCCTTTAGTTCAAGAAGGAGAACAGTTCCAGATTTTGAATAAAAAGATACAAGTTCTGCTTTTGTCTTAAGATAAATTAATTGCTGTTAAAACCTCCAAACCTCAGTGGCTTAATACAATTAAGATTTATTATCATGCCGGTCCTAGACCAATCCTGTATTGCTACGGGGCTCTGTTCTATGCCACTCTACACTGTCTTCCATCTAGAGGCTCTGAGTTTTCTCTAACGCCTTAGAATCTTCCACTGGGTCCTCTGCCTATGCCCCAGAGGAAAAAGAGCTCCTGGATTGCAAAAGAGATTTCAGGGAAATGTAGCTTGGTTGTGTGTCTAAAACAGGGATTGGCAAACCTTTTCTGTAAAGGGCCAGATGGGAAATATTTTAGGCTTTTCGGACTATACAGCCCCTGTTTCAACTCCTCAGCTCTGCTGTTGTAGCATGAAAGCAGTCCCTGACAATATGTAAATAAATGAGTGCGGCTGGGTTCTAACAAAACTTCATTCCCAACAAGAAGTGGCAGGCTGGATTTGGCCAGTGAGCCATGATTTGTGAACATCTGGTCCAGGAGGAAAAGTAAATCGATTTGGTCAGTACATAGCAGAGTCTCTTGCACAGTGATTCTACAAGCTGTGTGATATTGGGCAAGTGACTTATCCTCTCTGAGCTTTTTTCTCATCAGTTAAACAAAAAGGCTATAACGTCTTCCTTGATTTATCTCAGTGTTGTTGTGAAGATCAAGTGAGATAATGGATCATTAGAACTTTGTAAACTACAAAATTATATATGCATGTATTCATAAATGTACAGAAATACCCACCAAAGACAGTTGTACCCCTTTTCTTCACATAGATACGGGGACTCCATAGATTGGAGCAAAACAATGGGAAAAACACCATTATTAACACGCTTGAGTAATATTGAAATTCTTTCTGAAAATCCAATGGACTTAAACTAATCCAATTCTTGGTTTATTCTTTCCATGAAAATACCAGCTTGGATTTAACTGGAGGATTCTGGGTAGTTAGAAAAATAAATCGATGTTTGATTATAGCAGTCAACACAAAACCTTTACTAGAGGACTTGTTACAGATACAACTGGAACTTCTTTGGAAAGGATCTTTGTTCTAATAATGAAACAAGGTTATCACTATATGCAAAGTGTATTAGTTTGCCAGGGCTGCCACAGCAAAGATTTAAACAACAGAAATTTATTTCCTTATAGTTCTGGGGGCTAGAAGTCCAAGATGAAGGTGTTGGCATAGTTGGTTTCCTCTAAGGGCCTCTCTCCCTGGCTTACAGAGGGCATCTTCAATTGTTTTCACGTTGTCTTCCCTTTGTGCCTGAGTCCTAATCTCCTCTTCTTATACAGACAACGGTCCTATTGAATGAAGGCCCACCTATATGCTCTCATTCTACCTAATTACTTCTCTCTAAAGGCCCTATCTCCAAATATAATCACATTTTGGGATTACTGGGGTTAGGGCTTCAACATATGAATGGATGGGGTGGGGTCAGGCACAATTCATTCCATAACACAAAATTTCTGCTTTCACTCTAAAGAGACAAAGATATTTCTTAGGACTCTAAACCAGTTTAATTGTTTTTGCCCTTATAGATCTGTCTTTTAAGTGGCTCCTTTCTCTCTAGCTACTACTGTCCTTTATTGCCTTTTTATCTTTTCTCCCCTTCATGTTATTAAAAAATCTTTCCTAAATCATTTTGACATAGAAAAATGGAGTTTGGATAAAGAGGGAAGAAAGAGAAGAACATTTGGTTCTCTGTCCCATTTTCACTTTTCTCTACAGTTTTACTTGTTGACCTTAGTAGTTTGAGTCTAGAGGGAACAGCTTTCAGGAAAAGGAAAGACAAAAATAGATATTAATTGGTGACAAAATAAAACATATTTGTATCTCACTACTATTATAAAGAAGCTGTTCCGTCCGTCCGTGTGTGTGTGTTTCCTGCCTTAACCGTTTTATACCAGTATGATGAGTGATGCGATGAAAGTTCTAAAAGCAGCATTATAAGTATTAATTAATGATTGAAAAGCACTTTGAAGATGAAAAAGCATTTCTATGAGCAAATGCAAGGCCATATTACTATTGTCATACCAGCAAAAAAATTACCATTATGTCATGCTGATCCTTATGAAATCTGCTTGAAGCTCCATTCTCAATGTATTATAATGCTTGGACTTTACTGTTTAAAATTCTATATTATCAAAAAGTTATTAGTAGGCAGGGTGGTGCACACCTGTAGTCACAGCTACTCAAGAGGCTGGGTGGAAGGATCACCTAAGACTAGGAGTTTGAGGCTGCAGTGAGTGAGCTGTAAATGTACCATTGCACTTCAGCCTGGGTGATGGAGAGAGAACCTGTAACAACAACAACAACAACAACAACAACAACAACAACAACAACAACAACAGCAACAACAGGTTATCAATAAAAACATTGAAAAGCCAAAGCACTCTAGAAAAAATAGACTGTGTGGCCTATTAAATCTAGTTCCTATATTGTGACTCAGATAAATACAATATCATGCTATGATTAGCATTTGATAATAATTTTGAGTTTTTAAAAATGCAAACTTTTTGCTTAAAAAACACCAATGACTTCCCATTGCCTGTAAGATGAATCTATACCGTCTAACATGGCTTGTTTTCACCCTGTAACTCTGAATCATTCCACAAATACTCATTAAGCGTCTATCATGGGCCAGGCATGGTTGATCCTGCTAAAGATACAGTAGTGATCAAAACCGACAAAAACCCTTGCCCTGCTTGAACTTGGTAATACCAGATTGTGGGCCTTTGCCCACACCCTTTGCTCTGCCTGAGGCTTTCTCTCCATCTCCCCATTATTCTGCCTTTGCCTGATCAACTCTTACTCATCCTTCCAGTCTCACTGTAGAGACCGTATATTTAGGAAGTATAATGATTAATTTAATGTGTCAATTTAGCTGGGCCACAATGTCCACATATTTGGTCAAACCTGATTCTGGATGTTTCTATGGAGGTGTTTTTTTTGGGATGAAATTGACATTTAAATTGGCGGACTTTGAGTAAAGCAGATTGCCTTCCATGATGTGTGTAGCCCTCATCCAGTCGGTTGAAGGCCTGAATAGGGCAATGACCTCTCCTTATGAAGTGGTTCTGCTGTCCTTGGACTCAAAATACAAATCTTTCTTTAGTCTCTAGCCTGCTTACCCATCCCATCAGATTTTGGACTTGCCAAGCCTCTACAATCATGTGAGCCCGTTTCCTAAAATAAATCTTTATGTACACATCCTATTGGTTTTATTCCTCTGGAGAACTCTGACTAATACAACAAGGCCCTCCTGACTCTTCAAGTCTGTGTTAGGAGCTCTTCCTACACTTTCTCGTAGCATTGTGTGCAGTTCCTAGCATAGAGATCATCGTAGTGATCTACGTAAATGTATAGTAAGTACCTGTTTGCTTGTTGGTATCCCCTACTAAACTTTAAGTATCTTTAGTATAAGGGCCATCTCTATTTTTCTCACCATTATACCAGCTCCATAATTTAAAAATGTATGTTATTTACCTTAAATAGAAGCTTCTGTCTTCAGGAAAATGTTGAGGAAGTTTTATTGCATTTATCTACAATTTGGTTGTGTATCATTCTTTGAACATTAAATTCTAATCTGAGTTCCAAACATTCCCCAAGGTGGCCTTGGTAAAGCTGAGATCAAGGGGAAGCCAAGAGTAATAGAGATGTGGTATTGCCCAAGGTAATTTACCTTAATTCTATTTCTGAGTCTATAAATATCCACACTCAGAACCATGTGGACTTTGACTATTTCCATGCATACTTCTTTTGTTTATTAAATTCAAGAATTGTATATAATTTCTGGATCATTCTGTCCCTTGATGGCCACAATGCTTTTTCATAAGAATCTGCCTCCTTCCATAGTCTTGGCTTGCAGAATCCTATTGCTAGGCCATCCCATCAGTGTCTACTCAGATCATTGCATCTATGTTTGAGAAAATTTTCTTTTGAAAAATGGCAAATTTTCTTATTTTCCCTATTAATTACATCTATAACTGTATCACTGGCATGTCTATGTCAAGGCTGAGGCATAGAAAAGAGAAAGAGACTGTTCTCATGACAAGCCAGAAAACTACTTGTGAGTTTTGTGGTAACATTATTCTAAAGTAGAATTCAGTTATGCGTTTTGTTGATTTTGCGGAATTCTCCCTTCTGATAATTACCATATCAGAAGGACTTTGTAATTAGGAGATTCATCCTGTAAGATCTTCTCCTGCCTCCTCAGGACAGCACTACACTCAGTTTCTAAAAGGCTGATGAGATATCTGACTGCCTACTAGCTTTTTATGTAATTGTTCCTTTGCCATAGAAATGTTGACTTCCTGTTATCCACAATTTCGGTCTGTCTGAACTTAGGAAGTTAACCATTCAGGAAAGAAACATCAACATTCTTTTAGCTTCTTGCTGACTACAAATGATGTAAAGTAGTTTACAATGGAGAGAAGGCGGCTGGTGTAGCTATGAGTCATTCCTGCCCAGATCTCCTGTGACTCATTTTCCTTCATTAAACTGAGCAGAGTCAATAGCCCTTCAGTTTTCTGAGCAGTAGATATAACTGCACTAATGACTGGCAGTTGAACAAGTTTATGTTCTAATTTATTTATTAAGCAACAGTAAAACAAGTATAAAGTACCCATCAATGAATAATGGGAGGACATTAGTGTTTCTGCCTATGAATTAGACCTAAAACAGAGCTTCTTTTTATAAAAAATGAAGAAGGCTGTGCTAGTCCCTGTCAACATAGCAAAAAAATTAATTTTTGAGGATCTCATTCCTCCCATTTTTAGACCTTATTCCAAACTGGTAGCTATCTGAGAAGTCCCATTGCTCAGGGCTGACTTTCTTTGACCCAACGTCCATAGGATTTCCTACCCCACTGTTTCCTGCCTTGGTTTCCCCTTTGCGTACCCCTTTTCTTTTGTCCCACTTCTTTCTCTCCATCTGAATACTTTGCCTATTCATTTCCTTACTCTTCATCCAACATTCCAATCAAACTTACTGATATACATCTGAAAACTTCAGGGCTCTAATGTGCTAGCATTTAACTCAATCTGCTTATCCCTAATAGGATTAAAATAAGTTTAAATTTTTTTTTTTTTTGCAGTGGCCCTACATTTGTCATCTACCACAAAAGGTAATCTAATGTTGGATTTGAGAAGAGAATTTAAGAGCAGAACTCTGGAATTAGATAGATCTTGGTTTGAATTCATTGCTTGCTAGATGAGTGACTTTGAGCACGTTATCTAACTTTTGTCGGCCACAAGAGTCCTTATTTGCAAAACAGGGATAATAATAAGGATTTGTAGATGAATGAGGTGATATACATATACAAGTATTTATCAAGATGAGTAATAAAAATGTTCTCCCATGATTATGTGAAGTCTAGGTATATTTGTTTTCTGTCAAAATGTATTTGGGAAATTTCTTAACCACTACATAATTTTTGGTGATTTTGAAATAAATGTCTAGGCAAATGCTGTGACATTTTTTTCTTTTTGCACAGAAGCCAGAAACAAGTTGGGAGAGAAATTGAACTGGTTGCTAGGAATATGATTGGTTTATATTCACTAGTGGGTCAAGTGATGGGGCACTTATGTAACATATAACCTGCTTCCTTCAATGTCTAGAACCTAGTAGGCATTCAATGTATGGTTATAGTTACTGTTATAATCATAGCAGGTCGGAAGAAACCATTTGGGAAGTAATTCATTTTAATTTCTCTTCTAAGCCATCATTGTTTCAAAGATATTTATCCGTACTATTAATAGGTAGTTCCTTTCTATTTTTGTATAGTGCTTCATTACCTACACAGGTGTTATTTTGTTTACTTCTGAAAACAATCCTGCTATATTTCTGCTTAACATTATTTCTGATTTATAAGAAGCTGAGACTCAGGGATAAAGTGACCATATAATTTCTTGTCTGAACCAGATATTTTGAGAGTGAAAGGGGCATTAAACTGGAATTGTCCTAGGCAAACTGGGAGGTTTGTTTACTTTATTCAGAGAGGTCATGAATGTTCCAAAAGCCATCTATCTTGAAAAGTGACAGATTTTGGACTAGAAGGCAAGTCTAATGACTATATTTAAGACTCTGCTAGAATTTCTAGGCGATGGTAGGATGTAGGAAATTAGTTTCTTGAGGTCTGTGTGATCATTACCATAAAGAAGTACAGACAAAGCTGCCACACCAAATAGGTGCTGACCTGTTCTGCTAATGTGCTGGACTAGCCACAACGATAAGGGATTGCAATCATATGATGAGATTCCCCATTCTTTTCTTACCTAATGAAGTCGCTTATTTATTCATTGAACAAACCTGTATTGAACACTCACAGACTCATTTATCTATTGCTACATAACAAACCACCCCCAAAATTAATGGCTTAAAACAACAATAATTTTATTTATTCATGATTCTATGGGTATGTAGTTTTGATTAGGCTCAGCTCTGTGGTTCGTCTGCAGGTCTCATGTGGAGTCATTCATGAGGCTGCAGTCAGACATAGCAACTCATTTGGGGCTGGATGGCTTCTGATGGCCTCACTCACATGTCTAGCAATTGGTTCTCACTGTCAAGTGGTTGGTGAAATAATTCTCAGCTGAAATAGCTCATTTTCACTCCACGTGGCCTCTTATCCTTAAAAACATTAGCCTAGGCTCTTTACAAGGTGACAGCATCACCTCAAGAGAGTGAAAACAGAAGCTTCATGGCCTCTGGAGGCCTTGGTTTAGAACTGGCACACTATTTTCTTGCCTCAATCTATTGGTCAGGATAAGTTATAAGCTCAATCTTGATTCAAAGGTTAGGGAAAGGAACTTGACCTCTTAATGGTAGGAGCAGCAGAGAACCCTGCAAGCAAAGTGTGCTGCGAAGAAAAGGGTGGTGCACACAGTATGGGAGAAATTTATAGTTTTTTATTATCTATCATCTATCCTAGAATATCCAAAACATTACAAGTCTTTTTTTTATAAAAAACAGATCTGGAGACAGCCAGTATACTGGCAATTTGGCACTTGACCTACACACTTTTAATTCAGCATAAAAAAAGTGAGGTTGAGTTAGAGATATTTGATTTGGTTAAGTGGCTTCAGCTCTAGCCAGGAAGCATTAGATTGAAAGAGAAAAAAAAACCTTGCCAGATAATAAAGCCAGTTAGATTTATTGTATTTATGACAGTAGGGAATTCCTTTAATCACATATTCTCAAGTGCCTTTGGGAACATGGAAGATAATAAAGTGTATGCTGAGAGGAATCAGTGACAGTATTCTCCCCAAGGAGAAAAAATGATACTGAAGCTCATCATTTCAATGTTTCTTGAGGGGCTCAGAAGAGCAAATCTTACAGCTGCCCGCAACCTGGATACGTGGAGTGCTGGACTGGAAACTCCTTAGGAAAACTGTTAGGATACATAGCCAGCACTGTTCTGGAAAGCCAGTTTATTTAACTGTGTAAGGTAGTGCAAGGGACTTAGAGAAGAAGGCTGAATTGGATCTTTTCTCTTTAGTTAGGCAGGCATTACAAGCCATACCTTCATATCTCTAGGTGGCTTTGTGGTTTGTGTCACTGGTCCTAGCTAATGGGGACTAGGCTCCAGATGGTTGGGTGCAAACTATACCATGTAGTGGCCCAGATGGCTGTAGTAATCAAATTAAATGCTGGCTATCAATCAGTGTGCATATACTTAGCACCCATTATGTGCTGGACTTTGTGAGGTGACATAGAAATATAATACTAGTTTTTTTTCTCTCATCTGAATCTGCAGTCTAATTATAGGATGTAAGAGCATGAAAGGACAAAAACAAAAGTCAACTTTTATTTCCATTTCTTTGAAGATGTGTAAAATCAAACACGTGGAGAAAATGATGCATGTGTTTATAAAAACATTTCTTAAAATTCTATTCTTTATGTGTGATGCATCAGAGAAACTGCTGAAATATGATCAAATGATTTCCATTGGTGTGGAGATGCAGTAGTGAGATGTGCAACATAAGCAGGATAACATTATTGCCACGAGGGCTCAGTCTCATTTGTTAGCTTTGCTTCACTTATAGCCAATGATAATAGGCAAACTACGTTGAGGACTATGCACTGTGAACTCTTTCAAGTACTTCATGTTTATTATCTAATTTAATCTTGTTTCAAAGCTCTGAGATAGTTGCCATCACTATTCATTTGTGTCCTCACCTGACATGGTTTGGCTGTGTCCCCACCTAAATCTTATCTTGAATTGTAGTTCCCATAATGCCCACCATCATGGGAGGGACCTGGCAGGAAATGATTGGGTCATGGGGGCTGCTTTCCTCATGCTGTTCTTGTGATAGTGAGTGAGTTCTCACAAGATCTGATGGTTTTATAAGCATCTGGTATTTTCCCTGCTTGCTCCCACTCTCTCTCCTGCTGCCCTGTGAAGAGGTACCTTCCCCTACGATTGTTAAGATTCCTGAGGCCTTCTCAGCATTGCAGACCTGAGTCAATTAAACCTCTTTCCTTTACAAATTAACCAGTCTCAGGTATTTTTTCATAGCAGCATGAGAACAGACTAATACACCACCCAAATGTCATGTCAAATTGTAATCTCCAATGCTGGAGAAGGGGCATGGTGTGAGGCAATTGGCTGTTCTTGTGATTGTGAGTGAGTTCTCATGAGAACTGGTTGTTTAAAAGTGTGTAGCATCTCCCTCTTCACTCTCTTCCTCCTGCTTTAGCTATGTAAGACCTGTCTCCTTCCTCTTCGGCCGTGACTGCAAGTTTTCTGAGGCATCCCCAGCCATGCTTTCTGTATAGCCCAAGGAACCATGAGCCAATTAAACCTCTTTTCTTTATAAATTGCCCAGTTTTTGGGCATTTCTTTATAGCAGTATGAGAATGAATTGATACACCTGGGAACATGTAGCATGCTCAAGGTCACATAGTCAGGAAGTATCACAGGATCCCAGACATGGGCAGTCAAGAGTCTGAGTGACAACTACATATTTCATTTGGCCCTGTTCTCCTACAAATCAGGGTTCTTGGTTGTAAACAGTGGAAATTGACTTTTTAACTGAAGCAAAAAAGCAATGTATGGGGGAAATGTCAGGGATTTCTTAGACTAGCCAGGAAGTCTTGAGAACTGGGCTCACAAAATAGGCAGAAGCCGAAGCATATTTGGCAGCAAATTCTACAGAAAAATGCCACAGGAATAGTCAACTTGGGAAGCTACTATTGAAGCTGCTGCCAGTGGCCACTTGCCTCTGGTCTCTGGGCTTTTCACCCACAACCACTGCCCATAGCAGCTGTTGGCCCTTTCATCTCCATAGCAAACCCCAATATTATGCCTACAACCCAGTGTCTGGGAGGGGAGGAAAGGAATGTTGTTTCTCTCTTTGCCCCTGATTCCCACCTCTTTTGAAATTACTCTTGAACAGTGAAGATGTATGCATGCTGGGTAGGCTAACACACAACTGACAAATGTCCACTTCTGGTCTTCCCAACATGTTACTGCATGTTACTGGAATATGCAGGTCAATTTCTTTTCACAGTCCCAGATGTGGATATTTCCTATTCCTCAGTTACTGTTGCTGTTTTCTGTCTTGACATCACTCCTCACATAGCCATGCCTGTGTCCTTGCCCCAACTCCAACTCGTGTAAGTTCCCCCACTCTTGCTTTTGCTCCTGGAGCCATCTTAAGATGGAAAAAAGCTCTTTTTCCAGGGAATTATGTGTTTGTTCAGTCAACCCTAAATGGTCGGGATTGAAGACTCTGGTTCAGGAATTAGAAGGATATTTGAGTAACAACCCTCAAATTCAAAAGTTTTTCAGAAGTTTAATGAATTCAGTTTAGTTCAAGAAATAATTATTGAGTACCTACTAAGTACAAGCACTTTGCTAGTATCTGGGGCTATAGAGAAGAATATATATCATTCCTGGTGTCAGGGACTTCAGAGTTGAGTTAAAAACATCCAAATATACACTATAATTTTATACTTTACTTAGAACTGTTATTGTTTCTCGAATTCCTCTTGGTTAAAAGGATCTTACCATAAAGCAAATACATTCTGGATGAAAGTAGTACATATTAATGAGTACTTACTGTATGCCAGACAGTGTTCTAAATGCTTTGTATTTATTAACTCATTAAAACAACAGCAACAGTGATTTTTATTATAATTTCTGCCACCCAGTGATGCTTAGCAGAGTGCTGGATATAAAGTAGATGCTCAATCAAAGCTTTTTGAGCTGGTGATTACATATGCAGGAGTATGCAGCAAATAAATCCTACGAAGACCCTTTGGGGTTGAAACTTATGCAAGTTTCTAGGAAAGATAAAGTGGAAGAACTAGCTTGAATGTGACATTTGGCAGCTGGATGTCCCTGCTTTCCTATTGGGTGTCCCATCTTGGAAAAGTGAAGACCACCCACAAGGGGTCCCTGGGCAAATGCCCAAATTCACAGTTGGCTAGATTGACCTTGGGGGGAATTAATCTTATGTAAGCAGGACTACACTCATTAATCATTCACAATAAGCTCTTTTTTATGTACTAATTTCAAATAGACATATTGAATCCGTTTTCCCAAGCAAAAATGGAGTTGGATAAATCATAAACAACTAAATTATAGTTTTGGCACATCACATGGTTTTGTTTCATATTTACAGTTATTTGTCTCCTAGAGTAACCTAATACAATGGGAACACTCTGCAAAACACTATAGAGAGGGAGTGTTTTAGAGACTTACATCTGATTTACATTTATGGAGCATAAAACTAATTGCAGAGAGACTGTGCTACTAAAACGTTAAACCTAAGGGACAACTGTATACAGACGCTTATAGGAATGCTGATACAACTGCTTGAAATTAAGATCTTCAAAATTAATTTCTACAACTAAAAATAAGGGTATTTTTAAATGTGCTCAATTGACATAGATACATTATAAATGCTTCCTGGACAAAATAGCTGTTATAGAAGAACATCTTTCTCATATGAGATTACAATCTGAAATTGCAAGTAGTAATAAATATATTCATCTATATTAGTGTAAAAAAGTGACAATATTGTAAGAGCAATACACAGGTAGGCAACTAATGGTCGATTTCTGAAATTAATCGACTTGTCATTACTGCAATCACTTTTATTCTCACTAAATAGCCTAATTTTTCTTTTTCCTATAACCACATGTGTACATGAGGGGGAAATTTCCCTCCAAATATATTATTATTTTTAAACTGCTTAAAATAATGTACCTAAAAAATACCCTTCTAAACTTCTATTTTATAAGTTAGTACATCTGGAAGTCTTTTATGATGCAAAATTGTCAACTTGGAAATTATATATTGCTTTAATATTTTCATTTTCAAACATTTTGGGACCTTTCTTAGTAGTTACATATAGCAACAGTTACTCTGAAAAGTAATAAAAGTAATATTTTTATGCGTCAAGAGTGTTTTATTATTCGTCAACTCCCATATACTGTATATAGTCCTTTAAAACCATTTGCATCGTGTGTGCGTCTGTGTATATGAACACACATATAGTAATGGTGCATTTCCTTTGAACACTCTTTGTAGCTTTCTGCTACATGTCTTTCCTGCGGTGTTGTCTGTGAAGGTTTAAGTGAAATTTATAGCATGCATCATGTATTGTAAGTTTGTCTGTCATATAATAATCAGCATGCAAAAAAAGCCACATATTTGGACTGTATATTTAAATCTAGTAAGTAATCATATACAAAACAATGCAAAAATGTGAACATTGTATGGCAATTAATAACATCTCTGCCAGTGTAAATACGTTTTTTTCCCCATAAATCATTTCCAGCTTGTCAAAATGGATCTGTGCTGGCAAAGAAACAAGGGTAATGTTTCAATTTTCTCCATCTGGCAAGAAATTTTCTGTTAGATTTCTTCCTTCCCTTTTTCAGTTACAGAATTTATATGAGCAACTACATACAGTATGATTAAGAAAGGGTGTGGTATGATAGGCGCAGGAACAATGCCGAATATTAGGGACTTGACTCTGAATAACTGCCCCAAATTGTACATTCATGTCACAAATGCATAGAACAGAAAATATTTGGTTGTTGAAGCATAAAAACGATTCCCTTTGTAGCAAAACATTGCTCTCATTAAATAAAGCACAACTTTCTTTTAAAACATTTTTCCGTAAGGACTTGAATATATTTTAACTTGTTTGGAATAATTTCTTATACTGATTGAGGATGCATTTAAATTTGAAAAAAAAATTATGTCATTGTAGAAATTCTAGTGGCACACACACACACACACACACACACACACACACACACACACAGATTCCCAATATGGATCTAGGGGAGAATCTACCCTTTCATGATCCAATATTTAAAACAAAACTCAATACAGCAAGCATACTGTATACATAGAGTGCTTACAGATGTCTAGCAAAGCAAAGTATTAGTGTTTTTAACCACAAAAACATTTATAATTTACTGTGTTCATGAGGATATGAATCTATGCACAAGTACCAAAATCCACTTATTTTCATGTACATGGACGAATAATTTCCAACTTTCTTTCCCTGTTTATATTAAAATGTTCTCTGAGCTCATGCAGCATGCTATCCTGCTCAGCTACTCAGCTATCTACAGTATGCATAGGAGAAGGTTTGATAAAAGTGATGTATATAGGCTGGGTGCAGTGGCTCACGCCTGTAATCCCAGCACTTTGTGAGGCCAAGGCGGGTGGATCATGAGGTCAGGAGTTCAAGACCAGCCTGGCCAATATGGTGAAACCCCGTCTCTACTAAAAATACAAAAATTATCTGGGTGTGGTGGCGCATGCCTGTAGTCCCAGCTGCTGGGGAGGCTGAGGCAGGAGAATCGCTTGAACCCAGGAGGTGGAGGTTGCAGTGAGCCAATATTGCACCACTGCACTGTAGCCTGGACGACAGAGCAAGACTCCATCTCAAAAAAAAAAAAAGTGATGTATATTTCAGTATGTGTGTGTTTTATGGGAAACCAAGCACAGTAAAACTCTGCTGAAAGCTGCCTGTGTAGCATCTTTTTCCCAATATCTCTGCACTTGGAAGGGCACAGAAAATCCAGAAACACAGAAAACTCATTTGTGTTTGATTTTGGACTATACTGCAAGCTGCTTTAGCAAGTTCGTTTTTCTCTCCAATTAAAAAAAAAAAAAGAAAGTTAGTTAGCACGATTAGATCACTAATTGTGCCTTGGTAAGGAGAGGGAGTGAGAGAGTGGGGATTTGCTAGATTCTGCTTTGGATAATTCATGGGCAGATAATCAACCACTGTGAGCACAAACCTCCAGATAAAGTTGTACAATGAGTGAACTGTGAGTGTTTCCCCACCAGGAGGGTGGAGATCAACGCAGCCTCTTTAGGTCACACAATGAAATCAGCTGTGGGTTTTATTTTTGTGTGTGACTTTATCCATCATGTAGGTTGTTGAAAGGATGGCTCTAGTATGTTGATATGAATCACTTAGAGCCAGGGTGTTTCACTTGTCACTTACCCTTGTTGCGGATAGTTTTAGCTGCACATATGGAACATTATTTGTCATGCACTCTTCTGAGACCCCTAGAATGTCAGGACACAACAGATGATTAAAGGATTGAAAAGCAACCTTCACTCTGAATATCTTTGTCTTAAATTATCAAACCAGAGCTTTATTGCAATTTGACAGTTTAGTTTTCTTTCACCTAAGTTTTACTGGCATATGCCAAAAATAATTTGTACAAAACTTTATTCACATAAGTGGCTTGAAACACAAGTCTTGGAATATAACTGTAATCAAATAAATAGTTTCTTCCTCACCCAATCACCAACTTCCTCTCTCTTTTCACTTTCTTTTTCTCCCCATCTGTAGGAGAATCTATTATTCGATCTAAGGCTCTTACCTTCCATTTTTAAGTGATTAGCTCTTCACACTACGAGAATTAGCCTTGCCTCTCCTTGATCTTATTTTAAAAATGATTCTTGCCTCCACTGCTCTATCATCCTGTTATATCCAAACACTCTAAGTATTGAATTGTGCAGGATTCCTCAACCTATGCCACAAGTGAATTACTAGAGCTATCCATAAATCAATTCCTTAAAATCAAAACATAATTTTTTATTGATACTGTAATAGAAAGCATATTTTAAATATGTTAAGATTCTTGATTCCAAAATTTTAATAAAATCATACTAAGCAATGGACTCAGTATTTTCAAATTATAAATTTTAAAAAGAAAAAGAATAATGTTGATACTATATTTAAATGACATTGCAGAACTATCTAAACTGAACGTGCAGTGAGGCTGTGGTTACCATGGTGTGAGGCAATGATGGAGCACATTGGGAAATGGAGAGGTTGACACCAGGGTCATCTACTTCACCCTGGGAAGGACCATTTTGATGTTTCAGGCTGTTACCCAGAGAGGAGCAGGGGAGAGAGAAGGGACCCTTAGTCTGCCTTTGAACATCTCAATAAAGTTTTCTCTGGTTCTTTCCTTTCCCCATGACTGGACAACAACCCTGTATAAGTGTTCCATTTTTAAAAGGTCAGATTTCCTCACTTGCCTTGAATGGTTTTGACACTCACTTGCTAGAAGGCAGTAGGTTGGACTGGATACATTCTCACAGTTCTTTTAACTCATAAATGCTGTTGATTCTTGTCTTTTTTTAGTCTGTCTTTATTACCTGTCAACTGAGTTGTATGGGTCTGTAAAGGCTCAAGGAAAGGTTCTTCTCCATTCAGGCCAATTGTCTGCTAATCTTTCCTTACCCTCTGATCTTTGATTACACTTGTGGAAAGTCAGGCCTGGATCTGGGCAGAGATGTACCAGCAGCTGATTTTCTTCTTGGTTTGGGGCTACTGACAAAAATTCATATGTGGAGCCTCTCTGGGGTTTCTAATTACTTTGTTACAACTTTCTTTTATCTGAACAGTCCAAAGGTTATCATAGACACTGAGTTAGCTATTCCAGATGTATAAATCCAAGGGAATTAAGATGCATTTTCCTATTAAAAAAGTAAAATCAAGTGAAAGATCAAGTTATGAACATGTAGAACATTTAATGAACTTGAGAATCAAGGCTTGCAGTGTCATTACCACACATAACTCTAGTATTTTATTAGAACTGACTTGTCTAGGCTTCTTTACAGATGATGGGGATCTGTATTGTAGTTTTATAAGTCACTAGTTAACATTCACCTGGAGCAATTTAAAAGACAGAAACTAGAAAATAACATGATCTAGTAAGGTTTTAGCAATATGACTCATAAAGACATTATTTTTTGTCACTGCACTTAATCATATCCTAAAAATATGGTTTAGTCTTCCAAATCATCTAAGAGGTTAAGATAATCTAAGGAGGCACTATGAGATAGATCAATCTATTTTCACTTTCATTAGTAGGAAAACTGAGGGCATGGAGTGCCCATGTGATCTGCCTGAAGTCAGTCCCTGAGACAGTCCTCAAATATACCACCTAAAAGACTATAAAGCATAATGTGTATTAGCCCAGGCTTTAAAGTCAAACAGACCTAGATTCTGACTTCAGCACTTAGTTAACCTGGGCAAATAACACTTTTCTTGGAGGATTTTGTGTGTGTGTGTGTGTGTGTGTGTGTGCAAAAACAAAAGACATGTAAAGTTCTTAGTATAACAATTGATACATAATCACTAAGTATAACTACATATGGCATATAGCTATATTTATTAACATAGCTTTTCTGTTTAATGTTATTTCATTTAAGCTGTGCTTCCTAATTTACTAGACTTGATTGATCTATTGATAACATCTTTTCATTCTTAATAGTATTAATTAGAGTAGTAGAAGAAAAAAGAATGAAACTTAATTTCCCCTAGAGTCCTGAGGGATTTGTGCGGGTCAATTTATTAATGAAATGTGAAGAACATTTGGCAAACCCACCAAATGAGACAAAGCATTGTAAAGAGCCTTTAGAAAGAATTGGTATCTAATGTTAATGTCAGTGGAATGGAACTGTCATGGGATAATGGCCTTTTGATGGTACAGAAAATGCCAAGGCAGAGATAAGACATTTATTTTGAAAGCATTAGACAATCACCTTTGGATAGTGTTCTTCCACTAGGTCTTTATTTCTAATAGACCAATAATTGATATGGATGTAATTATTTTTCTTGATGGATTTGATATATTAGGCAATGGACTTGCTCACTCTGTACAATCATTAAGTTGCTGCATCTTCACTGGTCACCAGGACAAACCTTTTATCCTGTGTTCTCTCCAATCAGAATTCTGATTGTCTGTGGGCTTTTTTTTCCCCTCTAAATACCAAGTGCAGCAATAACATGAATGAGGAGATTTTGGGCAAGCTGAACTCCTGAGACTTGTGGTGATATAACCATAAGTTTAGATATTTTTTGAGTCTCCTGGAAGCAGAAATCTACTTTTTTATGTGTGCAAGTGGCAGCAAATATTTTCAACGTGGAGAATCAGATTTGGCAATGACTGATATTTTCTGTAAACCTAAAGTACAAAAACTCAAACTGCAAAAGTTTCATACAACTAATTCTGTTGCAGAAATATTTGCTGTAGGGTAATAAGCTCAACAATAGAGTTGATTCTGTAAACCTTGTGAAATTAAAGTCCTTATTATCTAGAGAAAACCATCACTTTGTATGTGCGTGTGTGCGTGTGTGCGCACATTAGTGCATGTGATAGTCAGATGTCTGGCACCATAACCGGGTAGCTGGTTATTGATGCTGTTTTACAGAGAGTAATGAAAGGCTAGTGGAATGTCTTTAATTTGTTATTATTAATCTTGTTTCAAGGAAACATGAGACAAGGTGGATGGTTTGGATTGACTTTTTATTTGCTATGAGTATGGTAATTTCCCGCACACATTATCTTGAATGTACACATTTTAGCTTAATGGATTTCTTGAGTCAAGTTATGGCATTGCTACACTGAAGTTTATCCCACAGTACTGAAGGATAATACACACACACAAAAAATCCCTTGACCTCTCTTTCCAGGTTTACCTATAAAGTCCAATGTAGCTCGAATGGCAAGAGGAAGATTTCATCTTTTGTCTCCTGTCCTGAACTTCTCTGATACATGTCTTGAATTTTTATTCAAATTACTTTGGGTTTTAATTTATTCAGTCAAATGTCAACCAAGTGTTGTTTATCCTGTGGATTACATTCATGCTCACTGCAGAATTCTCTAACATTTTGATTTCTAATTATTTTCTTGTTTATCCATGTGGTAGGATGTTTTGAATATTATCTTCTGACCACTGACCAGTTGGAATTATAATTTTCTCTCTTTTATAAGCATCTGGTAAGTAAAATTTAGCAAGTGTGTAGTCTTAGCACATCTATCAACTGCATTGCAACAACTTTTATTCCATATAGCATTGTCTTCCTTAGTTATTTATTGTGCTTGAACAAGCCAATGTATTTTGGATATTGGAGCTGAGCCTTGTACACAACGTGCAACTGCAGCCTTTCTAAGATTCCTGTGCACAAGGCTATACAAAGAGATATTGAGGCGCATCTCCAAGGAATTCCAAACTAACAGAAAAAGTTAATTGAAGAAGCTGTGAAGCTGTTTCTATACCAGAGATCAACTCTAAACTCCTCTATTCCATTTTCTCCCACTCAGCTGTTTCCTTCTATTCTTCTCTGGATTCTATCCCATTTCTCGCTCCTTGTGCATTATTTTTGGAGTTATGGACTAATGCTGAACTTCTCTGTTCCTGATAACCAGGCTGATTTAAACTTGGGATGGGAAGAGAAGCATGGTATTGGACAACGGTGGTGCAGCCATTTGGAAAAGGTATTAAATCAAAGAACAGGGAATCTGGGTTACAGCAGAGTGAAGGGGTCAGTCAGTACAGTTGGTGACATGTAAGGTCATAGTCTATTAAAAAAAGGAGTTTTGTGTGGTTAAAAGGTACAGTATAAAGAAACAAAGTAGAGAGATAAAACTGGAAAGCAAGTTTGGGTCCAGATTATGAAGACTTCGGGGTACCATGATCAGGAATCCAGCATTAGCATCTGGTGAGGTAGAGTCAATGGAGGTTTCCAGCCAGATAGGGATATAGTTAGACTTCTGTTTTAAGTAGAGATCTATGGAAACAGTATGGAAAGGGGATTGGAGAAAGAAGAAGCTGAAACCAGGAAGACCCACTTAGGAGACTATTGTATATAAGGTGAGAGATGATACAGGCCTGAAATAAAGGGAGAGAAGAAACTAGAAGGGAGAGATGTTTTTAATATTAGATTGGACTGGATATAGTGACTTATTAAAAACTAAAAGAGAAGGACAAGGAGGAACCCAACATAGTTTTGGGTCAGTGGGTGTATTAGTTTGCTAGGGCTACCATGACAGAATACTACAGGTTGTGTGGCTTAAGCAATGGAAGTTTATTCGTTAACATTCTGGAAGCTAGAAGTCCAAGATCCAGACGTCAGCCATGCTTTCTTTGAAGGTGTTAGAGAAAGATCTGTTTGAGATTTCTCTTCTAGCTTCTGGTAATTCCCTGGTTTGTGGCAGTGCAATTCCAATTTTTCACATTGCGTTCTCCCTGTGTGCATGCCTATCTCTTTACATGGTGTTCTTTTTATAAAGGTACTAGACATTGGGGTAAGGTCCCACCCAATACCAGTAGTATCTTATCTTAACTAATTACATCTGCACCAACTCTATTTCCAAACAAGGCCACATTCTGAGGTACTGGGGGTTAAGACTTCAGCATATGAACTTTTAGGTGACAAAAATTCAACTATAACAATCTACAATAAAGACTGAAGTACAGAAATCCTACTGCATTTCCAGCCTACTCTCCCTGCCCTGTGGAATTTAGATTTAAAACTGCAATATCAACTCTTACCTGAATTTCTAGCCTGCCATATTTCTCTATGGATTTCAGGCTTATCAACCCCTATCACTGAGTGAGCCAATTCCTTAAAATATCCTTTTCTCTCTGTAGCTAGCTAGCTAGATAAAAATATAGATATATAGAATCAATACAGAACCAATATGATATGGATATAGATATAGATACAAATATAGAGATGGATGGATGGATAGATAGATAGATAAATAGATAGATGAGTCCACTAATAAATGTCTGCAACCCTTGGAATAATGTGGGGTAGATAAATTTCAAGACATACAGAACATGCTTTTTAGTGAGGTAGGAAGCCAGGTAGCAGGTATGGTACAAAAAAGTAAGGCCAATCAGAGACATCTTGATGCAAACCTGTCAACTCATTCCCTTCCCAGGAGAAGCAGTGCCAGCCTGCTTGAGCCCCACTAATCAATCAATCAATCTATCTATCTATCTGTCATCTATCTATCTGTCTGTCTGTCTATCAATCTATCTATCTATCTGTCATCTATCTGTCTGTCTATCTATCTATCTATCTATCTATCTATCTATCTATCTATCTATCTATCTCCTACCTACCTACAAATCAATCTGTTTCTCTGGAGAACCCTGACATATAGTGAGGAAGGCTGAGTACTTATGGAGGGGTTGAGGGGAGCTAGAAAAGATAAAAAGAGACAGACAAATTTCTTGAGAGCAGGGCAGGATTCAAGCCCCAGAAAGGAGTGAAAAATAAAGGAGAAGAATATTTCATGTTTTCTGAGGTCTTAGGATGTAGCTCTGTAACTTCAATATTATTTCTACCTCAAATTGCAACTTCACAACTAGAACTAGACTCAACTAACGCTTGACACATTGAAAAATTGTGCTCTAATCAAACTGAAAACATTAGGTCAAACCATATGAAATTACTAACATTTGACATTCATTTTTTGCTAAAAAACCCAGTAATTTTATATAGTTCAATGGAATATAAATTAGATTATTTATAAATGTGGATTCCACTTATAAATACAAGCTGTTTTCTTGAATATCTCAGGACCAAGTCCATGTATGACAACTTGAGAGAGGTGGAGTCTGTGATCAGGTATTAACCTTGTCCTGGTCAGGGGGAACATTGTGGGTAGGCCACCAGGTCAGCACATTTAAAGATATCCATTTAAAGGCAATAGTTAACAATTGCTAACAGTTATTAAATGCAAACACTGTTAAGACAGTCTAGTCACCACACTTATAATATTATTTGTTTCTCACAAAATACTATGAGATAGGTACTACGATCATTGCCATTTTACCATTGAGGAAACTGAGGACTAAAAAGTGGAAATGACTTGCCCAAAGTGGTAGATCCAGGAATGGAGTCCAGGCATATCTGGCTCACAGGCCCACACCCTAACAACTCATGCTGTACTGCCCCAGATACAGCATATAGTTACCAAGAGTTGGATCTAATGGGAACTAGAAATCCAAAGTCCATGGATATGACTCATCCAGAAAGCAAAAGCTACTATACATAAGAGCAGAGGATCAGGTACCGAGAATATCAGACCAATTTTTCTAAATAGTTTTTTTTCTAACTCCTACTATTATGTTCATTTCTTCTTTCATCCAAAATAAAATTTATTAATACTATATGTGCAGGCATTGACCTAGGTAAGTGGGAATCATCTTTGATTCCTATCTTCCCATCTTCCCATCTTTGATCAAGGCAGACAAAAATCTCTGCACTTGAGGAGCTTAAATCCTAGATAGGGAAACAGAAAATAAGCATAATAAAAAGAAATTATACAGCATGTTATAGAGTGGTAAATACATTGTACAAAATAAAATATAGATTAGTACAGTGCTTCAGGGGGTACTGTGCTAAGGTAGGTGGGAGGCAAGATTCAGCATGAAATAGCATGGGCAGGATTACCTTTACTGAGAAGTATAATTGGAGGAAAGACTTGAAGGAAGTAAAGGGATGAATCAGGTAGATATCAAGAAAAGAGCGTTCTCAGCAGAGTAAAGGCACTAAGGCCAGAATGTGCCTGGTATGTTCTAAAACTGGTAACAAAGCTCAGTCTGTCTGAAGCAGAATGAGACTCACTCTCATGACAGATTGCTAGAGGAAGGCCAGACAACATTGAGCCATATAGGCATTGAAATGACTCTGCCTTTTACTCTGAGTGAAATGGGAAATGAGAAACTATTGCAGGGTTTTGAGCAAGAGAGGGATGTGATCTAACTTATACTTTCAAAAGGATCACTCTGGCTGCTGTGTTAGGAAAGACTAAAGGGTCAAGAGTAGAATACAGGAAACCTGTTGGAGACCATTTCAATGATATAGACAAGAACTGCTGGTGGCCAGGACCAGGTTGTGGCAATAGAAGAGGTAAGAAGTCATAAAATTCTGGATATATTTTGAAGCTAGAGCAGCAGGAAGGTAAGAAAGAAAGGAATCCAGGATGACTGCAAAGATTTTGCCTGAGTAACTGGAAGAAAGTAGTTATCAACTGATATGGATAAGGCTGTAAGTGGAACAGATACTGGAGGAAGATCTTGAGCTCAGCTTTGAACTTGGTGTTGAATGTTTGTTATAATCTGGGCAAAGGTGTTAAACAGGCAGGTAGATATATATAAGTCTGGAGTTTGGAGAGGGAGATCCAAATAGAAATTAAGATTGGAGGTTTCAAAATAAAGGTGTTATTTAAAGCCATGAGGTATTATGTTATGTTACCAAGAGGAGACCCTAGCTAGAGAAGAGAAGAGGCTCCAGCAAAGGACACCAAGCAGGAATGACCAGTGAAGTTAGAAAAAAAAATCTAGGGGGTGAGGTGCCCTGATGCTGGTGTGAAAGTAGGATGAAAACCTTGCACACATTTTCACTTTCCCAACTTCTGGTTGAATGGAAAGGATTCAGAGGACCTATAAGAGGGGAATCATGAGATATAATGACCCTGGTCACTGGATGACTGCGTGAAGCCAAGGAGCTTGCTGCCAACCTGGACTGTGATGAAGGCAAGAAGTAACATTTTATTGTACTAGGCCTCTGACATTTGGGAATATTTTTAAACAACTGTTAACCTATTGCTAACAATAGCCTACTGTCAACAATAAAATACTATTTTCAAAAATTTTCAAAAATTTATCCTCAGATTTATGCTCTTTTGAACTAGATCTGAAAAATTATTCCAAGTTAGAAGTTGTGACAACCCTAGGCTGTCAATATGTGTTGACCTGGCATTGGCAAAGCCTGGTTCCAATGTGGACATCTGTGAACTGGGATGGTTAATGGTTCATTCCTGATGCTCACCTTTAATCGTCTCCTGAAAATAACTATTATTGATGGGAAGCTGTCAGTCAGTTTTTAAGGTTCATCATTAGGGTTGCTACATCTTTGATTGATTGCTATAGTTAAATAACGATGTCTACCTTCCCTCAAGTACAGAGTTTGGAATTGCATTTGGAGACTTGATTGAAAAATTGTTGTGAACCTGAGGTTGATCTCATGAGCCTTTGTTGTGGTATATGTGTTGGGAGCAAGCCCCCAAAATCTGGCCATAAACTGGCCCCAAGACTGGCCATAAACAAAATCTCTGCAGCACTGTAACATGTTCATAATGGCCCTAATGCCCAAGCTGGAAGGTTGTGGGTTTACGGGAATGAGGGCAAGGAAGACCTGGCCGGCCCAGGGTGGAAAACCGCTTAAAGGCGTTCTTAAGCCACAAACAATAGCATGAGCGATCTGTGTCTTAAGGGCATGTTCCTGCTGCAGTTAATTAGCCCAACCTATCCCTTTAATTTGGCCCATCCCTTTGTTTCCCATAAGGGATACTTTTAGCTAACTTAATATCTATAGAAACAATGCTAATGACTGGTTTGCTGTTAATAAATATGTGGGTAAATCTCTGTTCGGGGCTTTCAGCTCTGAAGGCTGTGAGACCCCTGATTTCTCACTTCACACCTCTATATTTTTGTGTGTGTGTCTTTAATTCCTCTAGTGCCGCTGGGTTAGGGTCTCCCTAACCGAGCTGGTCTTGGCAATATGTATCCCAGACTATTCATTCTCAAGTTTGTAAAGCCTAGCTTAAAAAAGGACGTGTCTGAGTATCTATTGCAATGGTTTCCCAACACACTTAGCATAAAATCCAAGTGTCTTACCACCTCTTTCTTGCCGGCCCCTTGCTGTTCCTGGAGCACGTCTCACATGCTTCCTGCACAGATCTGCAGTCCTTTCTGCAGTTCACACAGATGCTCACAGGGCTTCTTCTCTCACTTCATTCTGACCATTGGTCTCCCTGGCCACTCTACCTAAAATAATAGCTTGCATTACTCTGCCCCCTTTCCCTGCTTCATTTTTATTCATAGCATTATGTCTAAGTTAGGGAGCTACTTGTTTCTTTATTGTCTGTTTCACCCAAGAGAATGTAAGTTCCCCAAGTGTGGCAGTTTTTTCTTATTCAATGCTGTATTCCCAACACCTAGAACTGTGCCCAGGATATAGCAGGAGCTTGACAAACGTTTGTTGAATAAATGAATGAATGGATTAATAAATGCTTACAGTTATCTGATTTCTCAAAACAACCTTATCTAATTTTAGGAGAGACTGATTGTTCTTTTCTCACGGTACAAAATACCGTGATGATAGCCAACCTAGATGCAGCCTGAGCATAAGAAATTTCAGAAACTCTGGCAAAAAATGCTTCGGCCCCAGTTTTCTCCACACTCTCCCATTGATCCCTGACTACTACTTTCATGTTTCATTTATTTATTCAATATACATTCAGCAAATGTATATTGAGCATGAATTCTTTTCCCAATTTAATAAAGAAAAAAATTCCACCTCTTTCCTGATGTTACATTTAGTAGAGATAGTGTCATGAGTGAGACAGGCTTCCTTCTTCAAAGGAGCAAAAACCCATTGGCTGTTGTTCAAAACTTTTCCAGGCCCAAAGGAAAAAAATCAAAAACACAAAAAACAAGCCCTATCTGCATTAGTAACTATCTAATTTGTAGCCATGGAATCTGTTGGTTTTCATGTTTCTATATATTTTTAGGCACATTAACAACCACAAGGAAAAATACTAAATGTGAAAATGGTTAGATATGTGTCAATAGAAAGTCAGCGTATGAAATGCTTCCTGCCACACTGATTCACAGAGTGCTGATTTACATGATTTTATAAACATGGTTACCTGCTCGCAAAGTTATATAGTGCTTAAAATGTAATAAGAGTTAGAAGCTTTTTTTCTTTGTTTTTGCTGTGAAAAACTGTGTTTCCTTTAGAGGAGCTCACAATTTATATGCTGAAAATATATAAAAGAATTATGTGTCAACAAAATGGTGTTTAAGGTTTTAAATCATCCTAACAGTCAGCCCTGAGACTTCCTCACTAGACATCTCAGAGACTTTATGAAAGTTTTATTCTACAATTCCCTGCTTGCCTTTACTCTTAGCTGCTTCTTCCAGCTATTCATATAGTTTGAAAAATAGAGTTTATATGCTTTAAGTTGCAAGGCATTTAGAATTTTCATAATCTCTTTATTGTGGCTGAAGCAGTCAAAAAAATGAAGCCTACTGTTGATAATATTTCACTGTGCCTTTACTAGGTTAACTAGGGCAAGAAGCTAGAACTTCTGGCATTTTAAAAACTCAATTTTTAAAGAAGCCTTTATTATGAGGAAGGTGCAGGATAATTAGTTTCAAAATACTTGGTGAAGATCAAAGAGTGGGGGATAACGAAGCTTTATAAAGAATAGATGGTGAAGATAAGGTTCTTGAGATTAAGAATTTCGCACTTTTTGTTTTGTATCTTTGATAGCATGGAGCAATGTGCTAAGCACATAGTAGGGGATCATTAAGTCCTTGTAATATTAATTTGTAAAAATGTAATTGAGAATTACACCTAGCATCAAATTTCAGGTCTTATTTTTTATAAGATAGAGAGTAGTATGGAAAATTTTCCTTTGCATAATTATCAGTTAAGAATGAGATATGTTTCAGTAATTGATGAGACAAGTATATGTTCTGTTATTGTTTTGCATAAATTCTCTTAACATAAGTTTACCTGTAGTATATCCCCATCACCTGTTCCCTTTGGCCCTCCTCCCATTTGGTTTCTCATTCATGGGTTTAGATATCCATTTTATTCAGTATTTACTATCTTCTGGATACTTGTGTTCTTTACCCATTGGAAGCTCCTAGTCTAGTGGTAAAGACCAATGAGAAAAGAGGAAAATTCAATTCTGTTTTGATTAACCTCTTACATACTAGAGCTAAGACTCAGTTCATACTTCCTTGTGTGCTAGAAATATTTTTATAGAGATTATTATAAGAAGATGAGACCACAAAACCCCAGGGAATTATGAGCCTCTTGACTTCAAGAAGAGCAGAATTGCAGGGTGGTTTTTGATTCAGGTGGCCCTGGGATGTCAGTAGTTTCAGAGCAGAGGTTCCTGAGTCTTCAGGATGTTCTCTTCATTTCTGTGTATCTTACCTTCTGCTTACTTGTGGTTTCTGTGCTATTAAAACTTGTTCTTGTGAGGGATGAATTGTAAGTTTTTTCTAATAATTGGCTTTTAAAATTTGCCCCTGATTCTAATTTTGTCTCTGCATTTCTTAGTTCAAAATACTTAGAAAGGTGAGTGAATTGGTCCAGCCCATGTTTTTTCAAAGAAACCTTGGGTGCCCTTAGACACTCCATGCCCATCCCTAACTCAATAAATTGTGAAAAGAGGGCAACATCACGTAGTAAAAACAGGTCTAAATGCTGTCTGTTCATCAGAGGCTATCAAAGGAGGCATAGAGTAGGCACTGTGTTGATATGTCTAGTTCAAATTTACCCTGTAAGTGCTAGGATGGGATTGTGCACAGAATTCTTGAAGGACACAGAATTGGATCACTTGGTTGAGTCTGGGGATAGTCAGAGCAGACCTCTTGGGGAAGATTACACTTGAGGTTGAGTAGAGTTTGCTCCAGTGAAGAAGTGGAGAACTGTGTTAGGCAGAGAAAACACCACAGTAAGAAATAAGGACAGAAAGAAATATGTTTCGTCGACTGAACCATATATGGTTTAATAAATGTTTCTGAAACTTGAATTGCTAAGTACACAGTGGAGGGAGATAAGAATAGAGCAAGACAGGATCTATGTTAGAATGCATAGTGAAACTGATATGAAAACATTGCCTTATGCAGGGGAGCGACTAGATTGTGTTTATAATTGAGATGCACCATCCTGGTGGCAGATGGAAGCTGTATATAAACATGGTAAGACTAGAGGCAGAGACAACAGGTAGGAGGATAGTTCAGGTAAGAGATTGAAAGGATCCCAACTAGAAAGTTCAGGTAAGAGTAGAAAGAAAGTAATATGTTAAAGCAATATTTCTTGAGTAAAATTGATTCTACTTGGTGACTCGTTAAGATGTGGAAGGTGAAGAGGAGAGAAAAGTCTGGGTTTTAGTTTGACAAAGTTGGTGGAAGGTGGTATTGTTACTTGAGATGGGAAGGAAACAAAGGAAAGTAATTCTGGGGGAATGTGATTGGAGGAAATTAAACTAGAGAGATGTTATGTTGGGAGTGCCTGGGAACCAAGTATGAAAGAAGTCAATGACTGAGATGAAGAGGAAGAGAAAAAAATGACATTTTAATCCACAAACTGGTCTATCCAGCTTTTCTCTATATTACTGAGAAAAAGCACAGTTGGAAATGGAATAGGTGGGGGCAGGTACAAAAGGGGAAAACCAAAGGTTCATCCCAAAAGAGATTTAGCTTCAGTCATCCAATCACAGATGACTATGCTACCTGGTGTTCCAGCAGCCAGTTCCAGTCTAATGTTGGGAGCCCAATGTGTTCCCAACATAAGACTTGCTGCACCTTCAGTAAAATTTATTCCCATTGACCCTGATGATATAATAGGAGGGTATTCATTAAACTAACAGGAAAGGGTAGTTTGGAAAAAGATGAATAAACATAAACATGTTATCCATTATTTGAAAAAATACCTACTATGTGGTAGACTTTGTTAAATAACTTAGAAAGCAAAATTTGCTTACTGCCTATAAAGAACTTTGATGAATTGAAGATGCGTTTAGGAAAATAAAGTAAGTGGGGAAGCATTCATGTTAGTAAACAAAGGAAGAAGACAAAACCAATAGAATAGAATAAATGATTGATTTGCTTTAGGTAAGAATGACAGAAAAATATGAGTTAGCGTGGACTATAGATTGAACAGATTCAACAATGTAAATATAAAAGCAAGGATGATATTGAAATATCTAAATAAAAGTATAGCATATAAGAACAGTAGTGGTTTATCTTCCTAGGATGTCAGATTCCCAATTGAATAGTGTATCTTTTAACGTTCTTTGGTTTTTATCAACAGAAATAGACCCTGGATATTATTTAGGATTATTTCACTCATAAGTAATAGAAAATTCTATCAAAATGCCTTAAACAACAAAGGAAATCTACTGCCTCATATAACTAAAACTTTCAGGCTTCAGGCTGATTACAGTATCTCCAAGGATGTGGTTTCATTCCTTCCCCTGTAGTTTTCACAATGTTGGCCTCATCCTAAGACTGGTTTCTCTTGTGATAGTAAGGCAGATGCTGACACAACTAGGGCTTCATGTCCATGTCTAATTATTTTAAAATAATTCCCATTGAAGATAGAAGTAACCTCTTTCCTAGAATCCCCGACAAACATGCTCTATATTTGATGGGCCTAAATTCAGTTATATGTCCACTTCCAAACCATTTGCTGTGGCCAAGGGAAGAGGGCATGATAATTAGCTTGAGCCAATCAAGATCTGCTCCTAGAGACAGACATGAAGTCAATTCCACACCAATTGCATGACTAGATGTCTAGAGCCTTGTTAGGAAGAAAGCAAGGGAGGGAGGTGGTTTGTATGTGGGAGACACAATCAGCTAATGTCTATCACATTAACTTAAAGCAGGAAATGAATGTTTTGGGAGGCCTAGAGGGTAGCTGTGCCTGATGTTTCAGTTTCCTGAAGAAAAGGCTGGAGAATTCATCACAGAAATAGGACAGGAACTAGGTCAGCTACTGGGGTCTAGGGGTTGAGGTAACAGGAACCATTTGACAGGCATTTCAGATTATACTGCCAGAATGCCCTAACCTCATTGCTTTCCCATTCTTGTTTTACTCTGCACAGGAGTCAAAGTCACAGTGGAGAGAGTTGGCCAAATTTGGTTCAGGTGCTCACAATTCAGCTAGGAGAGCTCGTAGAACATAGACTGATGGTCCCACTGAACTGTTCATAATGGAGAAGAGATACTTGCTCCCAGAGACATTGGGGGTAGTTTTCTAAATAAAGGTTAAAAGGGTCTGGTTTTCCAAACATAAATTTCACTACAAGTATTATTAGATTCCAAATATAAAAGGGTATAAGGAACTCAGAATGGCTAGATTAAATAAAAAGGATAATTACCAACAAATAGTTTTGACTGAAAATGTGTCTGTTCATCAGCTTTTTACTGGGTGTCTAATATATGCAACGTGCTATGTGGATGCTACAGTGAATTGTAGAGGTAGGAGGAAAGGAACTTAACCCATTTAAAGAGCATGCAATCTGACACCTTATTTTTAAGGTGAGGAGAGGAGAGCTAGACAGAACAGGACAGTAGTGAGTATTAACAAAGATGGACTAGACCCCTAAACTGCATTATTCTAACCCATCTAGGGTCTTTCTCTTATGCTTTACATACTTGCTTAGTTGCAAAAATGGTCATAAACCAAACAAACTGCAGAGAAAGGCAGAGAAAGGACCCTAGTACTATCCCATGTTGGAGGCAAGGCTAAGAAGTAATGGGAATGTCTTCCTCCTTATCATCATCAAAATGGGCCGCATCAAAACCCATTATTAAGACCCTAACCATCCAGTCACTTCAAAACAAGAGCCATCAGCTAAAGGGACTAGAGAACTCACTTCAGCCAAAGGTCTGTCAGTAGAGAGGTGGTGGCCAGTGAAGGTAGTGCTTGGCACTTTTTTCCTGAGAACTAAGAAAATTAAAAATAAACTACTGTCTGCTCCAAATAACTTCCATACAGCTACGCAGCAGTACAGAAAAGCGTGAGAAGTGTTGGATCAGGGGCAGGTTCTCTAACTTCTAAAGGTGCCTTCTGCTGCTAAGATTCTGCGGCTTCAGGCTCTTTATTGTATTTTAGTTCAATAAGATTTTTTAAATTTTTTTTAAATCTGTTTGCTACTGTAGTACATTTAAACATCAGCAGATGGGGCCCTTGGTTCCTGTGAAGAATGCCAGGGCTTGAATTTTGTTCTCGTCTGTGGTCTGCGTGAATTTTTCTTGTTGCTTTTACAGCATGTTAAATTTGTACTCTTTATAGTTCACAAACCTTTATATAATCAAGAAAAATAAAACTCACTAATGGCAAGAGAACCTTTTTTTCCTCTTCTACTGTTCTATAGAGATAAGTTAGATCTGTTTACAAATAGAAAAATGAGACTAACATAATACTCAGACAACATGATTCTGAAACAGCAACAGAAGTCAATGTTGTAATTAATCTGTTGTCCTTTACTCACGAAGCTGTGTGGAAGGCTTTTGTTGCATGGACCACAGGTGACAGTTTGGTTGCATCCAAGGTTACTCTGATTCTGCATTATTTTCTCTCTTCTCTCCTGAATTTCATTTTATGAAGACATTGTGTCAATTGGCTGGCTTTTAGCACTTGCCAATGATTATTGTTTTTTTAAGTGATGTTTGTCGATAGTCCATAAAGGGAACAACTGGTCATCTGGTCCTTGCACCTGTTCAAGTGGGTAAGTTTCAGCTTCTTAAAGGTGAGATTCTTTCCCACCAGAAATGTAACAGCCCTTTGAGGAAGGAGTGTAGTTTACTGGGCAGGAGAGTTGACAGCATTTGGTCCTCACGCAGTCCTCTCTTGATTTTCTCCCTGATTTTTAACGTGACCTTGCTCTTGAGGATTAATCACTGTTTTTCTTGTGCCTCCAAAATGGGATGACCCAGAATTTTATTTGGTGGAAAGTACTGTGAGGTAACCAGAACAAAATGGTTCCTATGTGCAAAGCTTGATTATATAGATACTTATTTCAATGTGCATGCTGCATCTCTGATTAGTATGATTTAATTGATAGATTGAAAGAATCTTCCTTAGTTTAATATTTGTTGTAAATAAATGCTTATGCTTGGACAGGTCTTAATAGTGGACTTAAAACACAACAAGAAGAAGACTAAAGGTTTATTGGTGATGGAAGAGATAAAATTGGGCCTCTTTTTTTTGTCATTATTCTGAGTTTAAACAAATAGATCTGTTGTCCAACATCACTGTGCCCTCTTAAGAACTGACATTTCAGTTTGAAAGATGTCCTATGTATTTTAAGGTATATTGCAGATCATACTCATTTCCAAATTTAGGTCTTAAATAGCTAATAAATCTTTAAGAATGAAGCATCTTCATTGATAACATTCTATGTGTGTGTGTGTGTGTGTGTGTCTGTGTGTGTATATATATATAATTATATAATTTTTTTTTTGAGACAGAGTCTCACTCTGTTGCCAGGCTGGAGTGCAGTGGCATGATCTTGGCTCACTGCAACCTCCGACTCCTGGGTTCAAGCAATTCTCCTGCCTCAGCCTCCCAAGTAGCTGGGACCACAGGTATGCACCACCACACTCAGCTAATTTTTGTATTTTTAGTAGAGATGGGGTTTCACCATGTTGGCCAGGATGGTCTCATTCTCTTGACCTCATGATTCACCTGCCTCGGCCTCCCAAATTACAGGTGTGAGCCACCGCACCCAGCCTATATTTTTATAAATGTGTTACCTAATGTGGCAAATTGAGATGCAGTTTGCAGATTTAGGATTTGCAGAGTTTACACTGATGAAACTAATGTATTACTTCTGGGTAGAAATGACGTTTGCCTGTGGTTAGCCTAAAGCAAATTTTAGGGAGGAATTGTTCATTTCTTTCCCCCTTTTGTGCTGACAAGCTAAGTGATATATACGGAAATTGTGTGCACTACTTGTGCCTTAGTCTGAGGAACTGCTTATGGGCAAATTTCATTAGTACTTGATTAGTACTTGTGCTAATTGAGCCAGGCACAATTTTGCCTCTGGTATGATGAGTTAAGGCTGGACTGAAAATGTGGCCCTAAATGCATATGTTGGAAGCCTGTAACACCCATATAATCCCGTAGAAAATTCTCACTTGACTCTCCCATCAAGGGTCTAAAAAAGTGGAACAGAATACTCCATTTCCAGTGCAATTTGAGTTCACTCAGATATGTGATGTGCTAATGTTTAGATTAAGCAGATGGCAAGAAAGGCAGTTGTTAGTTGAGGATTGTTTTTCTCTTTCTGCATATTATTTTCAAACAAACAGTTTAAGAGATAGGTTACTCTACCTCCTCCCTTTGCTTCTCCCTGAATTAAGAAACATTTAGAAATCCATGGTTCTATTGTTATCATCCTATGCGCCCACGTGCACCCATTTTCTTTGGGTTGTGGTATAAGAATGGTCTCACTGTTTGGTGAGAAAGCTTTGCTGTTTTTGTGATTTCAAAGAAAAAGGAGATAGGTCCTGGCTGAGGCAAGCAATAAAGAGGTGAATTTGGAAACAAACCCTGCTTGGAACAGAACAGATGTTATGCCTCATTCTACATCTCTAATTTCTCCTCTGGGTTTGGCAGTACTGGCCCTGATTCTCCTACTTTTCTCTAGTCCTCTTCCTCCTCCTCTTGCCTTATCCAAAGCCTTTTTCCCCCACTCTACTTCCCTTGCAATTTTGGAGTTTTCCACCTTCATTTTTTACATACATTATGATGTGACATCTTAGTAACTATATAAAAAACAACAAACCCTGGTAACCTTCAGAATTCCTCCAAGCTTGTCTAACCTCTTGTAAATGAAAAGGTGAAGTTTTAAATATCAGGTTTTATTTATACAATCATAAAATTTTAGAGCTAACACTAGACATCATTTCATCTCACTCCATGTATTTTTTTAGTAAGAGATTTTCTTGGGATTTTGGAGTGGCAGTAAAAGGTAGACATGGGGACAGGAGAGAGAGATGCTGGAGGGAGAGAGGGAGAAGTTTGGGCAAGTTTGGTTTTTATTGTGTGTTTTAATGCAATTCCCTCTGATGATTCTTCTAGAGATTGCAAAAAATATTTAATTGCTTTTCAATTATGTTGGATATAAGAGCAACATTTCTTTGAATGAAATTCCTAGGTATGGGCAGCTCCAAGGAAGCTTGGCTCAGTTGGGTTAAGTGAGCAAATCTGCAAAGCTCCCCTCACCTGCATCTATCTTCTTCCTTTACCTGGAAGAAATATCTTTCTTTTCAGCCAAGACCAGTCCTCTCACTGGTGTCTGGATCTTCTTGAGTTCTTAAGAATACCAGTTACCCACCCTCTGCTCCCTCCACTTTGCTGCCTTGTCCATTTTTTTTCTTCTTCACTAGATTACTCCCTTTGGCTTACATATATGCAGTATACTAGATGCCTGCACCATGCATACTCCTTCTGATATCACCCTCATTTCTTTACCCTCATTTTTAGCAACGATTTTCAAGAGTATTGTCTATGCAGGTCATTGTTGTCTTCATTGCCTTAACTGCCCATTTACTCCTTAACTCATTCTAATCTGACTTCCAATCCCTCCACTGAAACTACTCTTGATAACACAATAAAATGTCTTTCGGTGATGACAGATCCAGATCGTGTTTTTCTGTTTTCATCTTCATTGTCATCTTAACATTCAACATATGGCTAGTGTAATTGAGGAACCAAAGAGCCATGACCCAGTTCCTTTTTGGAAACTTTCTCCTTTCTAGGTTTCTGTGATGATGCACTCTCCTTGTTTTCTCTAATGTCTCTGGCTCTTTGATTTTATTCTCTCTTTTGGTCAGAAATCAATGTCTATTTTGTCTGCTACTTTCCGTATAATGGCTGGTACTGAATCTGGTATATAGTAAGCTCTCAAAAATATTGATTAAATGAATAAATGAAATAGTTTCAGTACCATGAGCATCATGTTTTTCCCTCTAGAGATCCGTGCAGTATGGTAGCTACTAGCCATATGTGGTTATTTAAATTTAAATTAATTAAAATGAAAACTTCCTCAATTATACCCGCCATATTTCAAGCACTCAATAGCCACATGTTTGACTAGTGGCTAACATATTGGACAGTGCAGATTTTTAGAATGCTGCCATAATTGCTGACAGTTCTATTCGCTGGCGCTGTTCTAGTGAGTTTAAATTTAAGTGCAATTGCTGAAGCCTGGGCCATGTAAGTCATAAGGTCATGCAGAAATTTGGGGAAATTATTGTATCTCTCTACAGGCCTACAAAAACATACAGGGCAAATGGTTGACTAGAACAAACAGGTATTTCTACTATTATAAAGGAGGACAGAGTAGTATCCTAGTTAAATGCATAGGATTGGTAATGGACAGAATTGAGACCTAGTCCTACTATAACATTTGACAATTATATGTCAAGGGCAAGGGTTTCATCCATTTTGCCTCTTCGTACCTCAATTTCCTTAACTGTAAAATGGAATTACTAGTGGTACCTTTCTTATAGGGTTGCAGAAATTAAAGAGGTTGATGCAAATAAAGTAGTTAGTATTGTTCTCAGCACAAAGTGAGAGCTCAGTAAATGGCAGCTAGTATTATTATTGTTGTTTTTACACATATCCCCAGGATGAAGGCACACACCTACACATTTCTTTTTCCATTCCATCAGTGCTCTCTAACCCTGCTATAGTTTTTCCAGGTAACATACCAATAGTGAGTAAAGGGTTACACATTCTAGTCAGACATGACAGGAGAGCAGGATTGGAATGCGAGAGTCTTGAAGTCCAGGATTTGACTGAAAATATTTGCTACAGGATGGATAGAATCTTCTAGGGCCCTGCATTTTCAGCTTGAATCTCTGCATGCATGCACTGGGAACAGACTTAGGAAGGTTGGCTTGAGCAGCTTCCACCAGGAGTCCACATGTTCCCCACAAATACTGCACTGTCAAATATCTGTTCTCTTTGCCCTGACAGCACAAAGAAATGCTGTTGTTTTTGCCTAACTGGGAGAATACCTAACTGAAAGATAGTCAACCTGGGTTTCCAGTGCTCCTCTATTAGATCCTATTAGTTACTTCATAAAGGTATTGTCCAGTTCCCTTTAACATGTGGATAACCACCCACAATTTTTCAGTTTCATCCCAATAATGCTGGTAAGTTAACTAACCCATCTTTGCAGGGACTGACAGAGTCTCTGAAGAAGCACTTCTGCAAGAGCTTGTCATTTGCAGTTTGACATTTCTGACTTACTGTGCCCCATAAGCATGAATTTGGAAATTCCTTTCGGAAGGATTTACATGTCACAAAATTTTAGGATAGGTCTGATTATCATTTGTTGTCTCAGCTTCAGATTTTCTTTCTTATTAGAGACTTACTCAGTTCAGGTCAGCAGCAGTTTCTATAAAAGGAATTGGTTTGCCAGATTTTAACATAGGAAGTGGTTCTGGCACACCTGTTTAGGGTCTTACTAATTTCTTGAGTGTAGTAATTTGAGCAAATCACATGTGAAATACTTTTTTGGGTAATATCCGTTAGTACAAGAGCCCTGATTGCCTCTCTTCCTATCCTCTGTAGCACCAGACCCAGCTACTATTAGTAGATTCCACAATGAGCCGCTTCATTTTCAAAAGTACTTATGGTCAGCTTTTAAAAAATTAGAGTGTTTTAATTCAATCTGACATCTACTAGAACAGAAGATTGATTCAACTTAACTTTTGTTTTGTTCAGATGTGATTGCCAATGACTAATTTCCATATTTCTAGCCTTCCCATCACCTTCCTGATCTCTGTGTCTGCCAAGTTCACTGGGTTAGAACTTGAAACTAGTGTGGTCTTCCAGCCCCAGGGTCCCATAAAGCCCCTGTAACCTTGCCTAATGGTACTGTCACAAGAGGGACAACTAGACGTCTATATAGACCATGACAAATCTTTCTTGGAAAACAGTTTTGGTGCTTGCCCTTCTCAAGATGGCTGAGTGCATCATCTTCCTTTCTAAATAGCAGCATATTCTTTAGTCTTTAACTGCAAAAAATTGGATTTACAATTTAATTAAAGGCAGAATTTTTAACTGGGCACCACAAAATATGGTTTTCTAAGTCAGTGAGAAGAAATATTAACTTTTAACCCTTTGGTTCTTTCTAGTAATAATGTTTCCATCAGTACTCACCCTGAAAAAAAAAAAAGCAGGTAACTTTATGATTTGGAGCATATGGAATGGTCTTTATATAGACATAAAAGATTAAAAAGATGAAATGTTTTCCTCTCTATTGCTGAAACAGCCAAAGAAAGAGGAGGAGGACTGATGGACAGCAGCCTGTTTTCTATAGGGAATATATTAAATACCCTTGATAATGAGAATGTTAGCTCCAGGGACAAAGAGTTAGTTCATTTAAATGGTTATTACTTTGTCTCATTTGCTTTTTTTTTTCTTTCATACTTTTTTTTTTTTTTTGGTATTTTTCTTTGAGCCATGGTTTCTGTCCTTTACCAAGTATTTACAATTTCTTTCAAGTGAGATCAAATGGGATTGCACTTCCTGTTTCATGGGGGTTGGCTCCACCATTGAAAATTATGGGTGCCAGGCAGAAAGAAGCGGGTAACTAAAGGGAGATTTCTCCCTTTAGAAGGAAAAGCTTCATTTTAGTTGAAAAGGAAAGACAATGCAGCTGTTTTGAGTAGCTTACATCTTTAGAAATGCTAATGAATGTGATTGAATTTCACTGAAAGTGGGACTGAACAGTGCAAGTCAAAAAGAAAAAGGAGTTTTGAGGAACTAGTCTCATTTAGAGACAAAGATCTTATTTACAGTAACTTTATCCTAAGATCTCCATTTGCAGTGCTCCTAATTTAAAAATATAGAGCCAAAGCAAAAATGTTCACCTAAGCTTTTGGCTCATCTCGGGTTTTCTCTAAATTTCTTTTTTTGGGAGAAGCATTGTTCTCAAATAATAACCAGTTCAAGAAATTTGGTGTCAAAATTCTGCTAGCCCATCCTTGTTTAATTGAATAGGGTATGCAAAATTGAGAAACAATGCAGGCAGGCAAAAGGAGCCCCTTGCCTCTATTGAAGGGCTCTGGTGGTAATGGTAAAGTGAAGAGAGCAGTGGAGCTGTGTAATTGCCAAGGATTACTGTTGTTATTCTTCATTATACATGGATTTTTAAGGATAACAATTGATCTATCCATGTCGGCAACTAGTTCTCAATTTTTGGGGGATTTGAAGGGAAGTCTTAGATAGCTACAAATGGTAAACTTGGCCTGTTTTGGATTCTTGGGCTTCCTGCAGAGATTCTGCTCATGGCTGGGTGTTAATGAAGCATCCAAAATAAAAGATGGCAGGGAAGGCAGAAAGTAGGAGGCCCTTGCAAAGAAAAAGAAAATAGCTTTCTCACCCATCGCTAGGTTCATGGGTAGGGCCCCATAATAAAAACTAGATTAACAAGAGAAAAGCGCACACTTTATTTAATAAGCTTTACATAACACAGGAGCCTTCAGAAATGAGGATACAAAGAAACAGAGAAAACTATGTATTTTTATAAATCCTTTATAAATAATTTATAAATCCTTAGGTTTGATGAAGAAGTAAGTAGTCACGCAAAGGCATGATTGGACAGAGTGGGTATGATAGAGAAGTGGTAATAAATTGGTGTGAACTTAGCAAAGCCTGTTTGATTCTTCTCTGTATCCCCTTGTCTTCAGAAATAAGGATATTCCTTTCCTGCAGGTGTAGGGTGGGTACCTCTTGAATGAGGGTCTTATGTCCTGCGTCAGGGGAAAGGAGCAGGAGAAGTGACCTTCCTAGGTTTTATGATCTGCTTCAGGAAAGAAGGGCAAGGGGATTATGAGAATAGCTTCTGCTGTTTTCTCAAATGCCAGGGTGCTATATTTTGGGGGTAGTACCGTCCAAACTCCATCACTCTGAAGAAACCTCTGATCTTTACATAATTCAGGCCCATCTTCCTGACTTCCTGTTCCAGGGTTCCCTTTCAGTCATCCTTTCTTTATCTTCATCTTCCCATTATCTGAATCAGTTTAGAGTCAGGAAAATAAAATGTAGAAATAACGAATGTGGAGCAATTGCTTGCATCTATGTGTCCCCCAAGATTTTTGTGTGGTTTTATATATTTTTTGACACTGATAGAACCCTCAACTTAGAAAAAGTGCATGGCCCTTAGTAAATACTTGTGGAGAAATGCAGAATAAATTTTACTGGTAACTTGCTATCTCACCTTCATCCTGCCATCAGAGCCTCACTGGAGTGCGATAGCTGGGAATATCTGGTTTTGAGCAGGATGACGTGGCCTCCTTGTACCTGCACATGATGAGCTCAGTGAATACTGAAGGAAAGAAGGAAGGAAGGGAGGGAGGAAGGTAGGTTACATTTCACTTCACACAGGATGACATGAATACGTTTGTTTGGAATATAACCTCAGAAAAACAACTGAGATACTGAGGAAGAACATGTTACTACATCTCAACATTAAGTACGTAAAATATTCTGCTCATTTTGGACAGATGCATTTCTTACAAATAAGTACAGCTTTGCTTTATCTGCTTTGAATGTTAGGGCTTTAATAGTCTCTGAATATACAAGCATTTTGACCTTTGGTAGCACTCTGGGACTAGGTATCTTTGTATTGAAAGAGGAGAATGCCGAGGAAAGCCTTTAGAAGAATTTCTTAGGGTAGATAGAGACATTTCAATCGAAATGAAGGTACAGAGAAAGCAAAGTGACCGAAATGCAGTGGGTTCAATAAGGCACCTGGGGAACAGGAAGGCCTAGGCACTGGTTGCCTGTGTCTGGGTGTGAACTGGCAGGAAAGATCTACTAGACAAAGATGCAAGAGCATGGGCAATTCAGCAAGCATGTCAAGGGGCAGAGCGGGAACAGAGGAATCTCAGAATAATCTTCCTTAGCAGAGACTGGCAAGGCATCTGTGAAGAGGAAAGCATTAGATGGAGCTTCTCTCTTCAAGGGCCAACTTAATAGAATAAATTGTGGGGAATGTAGAGCGCCATTCTCATCCAGTGCAGGAGAGCAAAATATAAAGCAAACAAAACCTTCTAATACATTGAGGGAATTGTGTTGGTGTATCAAATCATTTTTGGCTTTCATCTTTGCTTATGGCAATTTATTCATGCCATAAGCCATAATCATACTTTTTTGTCAGAGTGACTGAGTGGAGAGGTGAAGAGAGGATTGAAGAGAGCAGGAATGTTACATGTACTAAAAGAGTTTTGGAGACAGAATCTTGGTTACAGAAATAGATGTTATTTAACCAGAAGAAGCAGCATGTTGAATGTAGGGAGTAAAAATAGTCAAATTCCCTTTGCCTGTAGTGGTGCTAGAAGGAGTCATCTTATTGTATGAAGGTAAAAAATTCAGCAGAGCTAGGAATGTCAGGTTAGGGATCCCTGAAGGGATTATGGCATCTCATCTCTGGCCATCTCTGAAAACACAACTTTTGCCTTAGGTATTGTTTTACCTGAGACATAAAAGCACACACCTAATGTCATGCTGACATTCTTTACAACCCCGTGATTTTTATGAATTGAACTTGTTGGGAAATGACATCAGAAACCAGAGATAACTGGGCTTGAAAAACAACATGTATGGAAAGTAAGATCAAGGACCAGGACAAAGAATATGACAGCAGGGACCAAGGGTCTGCCTGATGTACCTACTATGGCACTATTGACCCAATAGACATAGTCACCTGCATGAGGTTTTGGTGCCAGCAACACCTCATTGTGCCAAAAGCAAACAAGAGTGTGTTTACAACTGCATCTGGATTTGATCTTTATGCCTCGGACAGTCCAGCTTTGTTTCCATCATTGGATGTGGGCAGGTCATGCTTAACCTCTGTGACCCAAACCTAAGAGATCACCCTGGCTTTGTTGTATTCAGCAGCTCTTGGAAAGCTACCTTGGTGTTTGGAGCTGCTGCCAACTTTTTCCACATAAATTTAAAATTACGAGGCTTTGCCACTTCTCCCCATGTGTTAAAGAGTTGCAAAAAGCCACTCTGAGTTCACTTTCCTTTAAGAGCCCTTTTTTTTCTTCACATCGAAGCTGTCAATTCAAAAAAGGCTTGTTATAAATGGATTAATTTATGGCAAGATTGTTGATTGACAGAAAAAAGTTTGTTTTGTATGGATTTGACATCACAGCCATGCATAGCCAATTTTCCCACTAACAGCTTCTTTATGGAAGAATTCTTCCAGCCACGTTGCATAAACAGCTGTTGGAAACACCTTTGCATCGATCATTTGTAATAGTTTATTAAAGTGGTACCTGGCAACATGCCTATATACTTAAAGGCTTGCTCATTACCAAACCCCATTTTTCAGGAGTTTATTACTCAAGCTTTTCAAATCATATCAAACTCAAACCTCAAAAGTGAACACTCACTCTAGGCACTGTCTCCTTCTTTACTGAGGGTTCTGAAGCAGGGGCTTCATTTCTTAGAGTGACATGTGCCATGATTGATTATGCATCAGCTTTTTGGGAAAAAAAAGTTTTTTTTTTTTGTAATCATTTCTCCCTCTGAAAATAAGGTTTTGAGTATTGGTAACTTTTCTTCTCCAGATATAAATATTTTCAGAAGGGATGTCCTAATTATCATAAGGATGCCCTTCTGATTTTTAAGTTTATATTTTTATACTCCTGTACCAGATTTGGACCCATCTCTTAATCCTTTGGATGCCTGCCATTTTCTCTCCTCTATTCTTTCTCTATTTCCCTTTCCTCATACAACAAAGCCCTCCTTGACTTGCTTTCCTCTTTGTCTTTGAATTGAATGTAGCTTTCCTTTCTTAAAGTCTGTACTATAAAGCTGGTGAAAAGATGGACTTACTGAGACTAGGGTTAGAATGCCAGCACTTTCACATGCTTTGTGACTTTAGGCGAGATATTTTGCCTAAGTCCCTGTTTGTTTTCTCACCTAAAATGTGGGGGCTATAATAGTACCAATTTCTTAGGCTTGTTTTAAGGTCTAAATAAGCTGATACACGTAAAGGGCTTGGCATAGTGCAAGAGTTTAACTACCTAGTGGCTGCTGCCCTACAAATACAGGTCAAGGTAGGATTAGGAGATGACCCTCATTTTTCTGCCTGCTTGGATCTTCCTCTAGTCTTCTTCTGAGGTCAGGGCACATTTTGTTATAAATATTGATATTTCTTAGCTCCTCCATGGGATACTGGCAGCTTTTTTTGGCAGCTTCTGCGGCAATGATGCTTCTTGCCCCAAACTTGGTATTTATGGAGCTTCCTCACAGGGGGTAGAGGAGGAAGGTGCATAATGAACTGTGATACTCCATTAGCCTGGATAAGCCCCAGAGCATATGAAGAGCTGAAGGAGCCAGCTGGCTCCCCAGTAAGCCCTGGTGCTGCCAAGACTCACTGATTGCTGACGAGGAAGCAAAGAGGAAAGGCTGGTGCTCGGAGGAGTGAGGAGGGCATTCCTCCCACCAAGATTAGAAAGTGATTGGCTTAGGCAAATCATGAGGATTGAATAAGCTAATGAATGCCTTGAAATCCATCGACAAAGATTCTATTAAAATCCATTGTATTAGTATGTCATTTCTAATCTCCAGGGCAGTGGGTCTTTGAACAGGATGGGAGCAAACTTTCTTGTGGATGAGTTGCAGTCCTTGAACTGACTTCTAGATCATATCCACACACTGCATGCAAAACATTGTGCTAGACTTCCTCCTCCAAAACGATCAGACTTCCACAGCTGGATTCTGAAAAAGAAAAAGAAAAGCTGATTCCACAAATGTTGCTGGTAGGAAAAAAACCCATGTAAAGTTTCTTTCTTTTCTTTCCTTTTAAAAAAAAGTTTATTAAGAATGAAAAGTCCTCTGCAGTTGGACTTTACTTGTTATTTTCCACAGATTTAAGGGGAGATAGTCAAAGGCAAAGTAAGTAATGTTTTCCAGCAGAAATGGAGTATTTTTCCTTCTGTCCTCACAAAAATGTTGCTATGTGTGTCAGTTATGTAGGGTACATCACCCTCCTTTCTTCAGAAAATGTTCCTTTTGCTGCTGGTAAAAATAAAAATTATCCTCCTACTATGCATGCAAATTCTCATGGAAATATGGTTTTGCTCCTGAAAAACATCAGAAAGTAAAAATTGAAAATGTCGTGACATGTTTTCAAATCTACCGAAAATGCTCATATGAAACAGCAGTTTTTGGAGTTACCATGAAAACCATATTCAGTATGAATGTGCAAAATTATGACTTTGCACACTATTGCTTTAGTATACGCACCTGAGAATTTTTTTTTCTGATTTGATTTTCATGAGACTCAAACTTCAAACAAATAGAACTAATCAAACCAGACAGTTCTCATCCAATGCTTCAGTATAGGCAGTAATAACAGTTGAGGGATCTTATTTGAAAGTACTGGTAATTCATGAGCTCTGCTATGTTGATGCTATTTGGTGATCTGCACTCTTGTGATGCCATTCTCCACAGTGACAAAAGGCAGAAAAATCAATGTATTTTGACATTATTCCAAAAAGCACTCAGGGAATAGTAAATTTTTTGAAAACAGGTAGACAGAAAAGATTGGCATTTTTCAAGGCAGAAGTGTAACTTTATGATTCTGGTAGCACCACCATCTTTGAATCTCATCTGAACACGTTGGGAGGAAAATCATGGCTAATGAAAATAGCCATCAATTTCTTCTCCTTAAATTGGGGGATGGTCCAATGCTTAAGCAATTGCTGATGGAATCCCCCAGTAAGAGGTCATCTCAAAGTTTTCTGCTGAGTGAAATCACTACATTTACAATCCGGGGATACGTTCCATTTTCATGACTATTTGAAGATATCCCAAATGGCAGTACTGGAAAGTATTTGGACCAAGAATGATTGACAGTGTCTGTAAGTACTTATTACGTCAAGGCTTTAGTTCGTCGATTGATGGGAAATGATGTATAATAAATTAGAATGATCACACATCATTTCCCATCGATTGAAATGCCAAATCCTTGACGGAGTAATGAGTTATGGCCAATACCACTCACTGTCTTAGGAGGAGATTGATTGCATATCCTTTCATCGATGCGATCAAACAACACGAAATTCTAAGTACACATCTAGCTCCCAAATTTTACCATCATTCCAGTGCAGAGCATAAAGTTAGTGTTGCCTTGGTGAGTACAATGCCATGTGGATATTGGAGCATGGATATTCTTCATCATCTGATGCAGTGAGAACCTCATTCCCCACAGAAATACAGATGCGTCCTATGTGCAGAGAGACTCAGTGAAGCACCATTAGCCATCCTAGCTACAACAGAATTCATTTCCTTTATAGAACAAAAAAGGAAGGCTCCCAGGTCTCTTCACAAAGAGAGCATGTTGACAGTAAGCTCAATGGGATGAGTGTTCAGTATGTTCTGGTAGCCAGTGGGTGGGTATTTTTTCCTGTTTCTCTTGTGTAACTTATTCTCAGTATCATATGCTCTCTAAATCCTTCCAGTGGGTAAGACCAATTCATGTTCCTCTCAGGTAGGAAAAGCAGTTCCTTCTCATCTCATGATTAAATAGCAAAAGTCACCAGCTGTGAAAAATTTTTGTTTATTTAGGGGGTCAACCTGTCTGTTTTTTCCCAGTGGAGGTTTGAAACCTGGCATGATGCATGAAATTCACATTCTTTGTTTCTCAGTCCACATTCGATGATAATTTCTAAGGCCTTTTTGGGCTTGTTATGTGTTCATAGGCAATTTAAGGCTAAAATGAATAGAAGCCCTTTTAAAACTTTATTCAAATCATTCAATAAATGTGTTTTTGAGTAGCCACTATGTGCAAGACATTGTGATACCCTTTAAAAATGTGTTTTGGCAAACACCCCAACATAAGAACTCTGTCTCAGTTAGAAAATGTCAAAACAAACAAGAAAACGCCTTTCTTTCATGCTTAGATAATGTAAACTGTTTCCCAACTTTCTACACAATTAGAAGCATTTGATCTCTTCATAAATTGAAAGCTGCTAGACTGAAAGTCTGATGAGGGTAGAGAATATTGTCTGTCTTGTTAATTGCTGTGTACTCAAAGCCTAGGGAAGTGCCTGACACATGTCAGGGAATAGTCTTGAATGAATAAATAAAAGAATGAATGATGTATTTGGAATTATAAGGCTTTTCAAATACTGGTAACTTGATGAATTTTTTTTATAAATCACCACTTCTATAGTCACTTTTTTCCACCTGGTAGAATTATAGTGGCCATTAAGATTATCTCCAACATGGTTATATAACATTTAGCTATTGAAGGAGGGTGGAGTGGAGAGAGAAAGCAGGCAGATGGAACTAACATTTAGTGATTCCCACCTCCAAGGTGTATTACACATATTTTCTTATGGCCACTCTGTGAAATATAAAATATGTATCATCCTCATTTTACACATGTGACACCTGGGATCCTAAGAGATTAACTTTCTCCAATTTACTCAGATAGTGAGGAGGACTACAGGTCAGCCAAACTCAAGTCTGCTGCTGACCTATTCTTGGGGAATCAGCCTTCCAAAGACTTTAAGGTGAGAACCCAGAGGACCAGAGCAGAAATCTGGCCTGAGGATTATAATTAGAAACTCGAGATGTCACTGTTCCAAATAAGGCAGGTGGGCCAGACCTGGTGGCTCATGCCTGTCATTCCAGCTCTTTGGGAGGCTGAGGCAGGAGGATTGTTGAAGCCCAGGAGATAGAGGCTGCAGTGAGTTATGATTGCACCACTGCATTCCAGCCCTGGTAACAGAGTGAAAACCTCTCTCAAAACAAACAAACAAACAAAGAACAAATAAGGCAGAAGGATATGGATAATGCAGGGTCCATAGGTACATAGTACGTATCCCTGTCCTTGCAGTAGATACACAGTAACTGTGAGTACTTCTCAAATGATTAATTGAATGAAATAATAGATTGGATAAATGAATGACCTATGAGACTTTTAAACTGTCAGGGGGCTAAAACATCAAAAGCACAATGCTTGACTCTCAATACCACTTACTTGTGCAGTCAGAAGACAATTAGTGGGGCTGGGCGTGGTGGCTCACGCCTGTGATCCCAGCACTTTGGCTGAGATGGGCGGATCACGAGGTCAGGAGATCGAGACCATCCTGGCTAACACGGTGAAACCCCGTCTGTACTAAAAATACAAAAAAATTAGCCGGGCGTAGTGGCGGGCGCCTGTAGTCCCAGCTACTTGGGAGGCTGACGCAGGAGAATGGCGTGAACCCGGGAGGCTGAGCTTGCCGTGAGCCGAGATCGCGCCACTGCACTTCAGCCTGGGCGACTGAGTGAGAGTCCATCTCAAAAAAAAAAAAAAAGAAAAGAAAAGAAAAGAAAAAAGAAAACAATTAGTGGGCATTTACTTGATTTTTACTTTATCCTATAGCTACTATAGATTAATAATATTTTCCTTGCCCTCAGTGAATAGTCTGTAAACAAGTATTTATAAGGTGATAACATAAGTGCTAGTGGAGGTAAGTGCAAAACAATATAGGGGAGCGGGATATGGAATACATAAAATTATATTTGGGCTGGGAGAGGAGTGGAAGACTTAGGGAGACCACGTAGATTAGCTTGTGTTTGTACATCCTCTGAGAGGAATATGGGGATTTCCTCTGAGAGGCAAGGAGGGAAGGGTTTCAGTCAGTGGGAACAGTGTGCAAACCAGCATGGCATATTTAGGAAATTACAAAATATACATTAAAATTTATTCTAGTCATACCTTTTTTCTAGAAAAACAGAATTAGGCTGTGTCTATAGGGCAAACAAGCAGACTCTAATATGACATAATAATATTGGTATTCATAAGAATTACTGCAAGTTTCCACACAGCTGATTTGGTCACAGTTATTAATTGACATAGAAATGGTTAGATGATCTCATTGCCTGGACCATAATTATTAATTTCTGAGTAATTTTTAAAAGTGATGGCTTTAGTAATATTTACATCAGGTTGCAAAGAGCACTGAGCTTTAAGAGTAGAATTATTGGCAATGAAGGAGGAAAAGGTCAATTCTATTGGCCTCTCCTCTTATTCAAACAAGTGGAATATATCATCAAAAGACCATCTCCTGAGATAAGCACAATAAACGGTAACAGGACAACACTCAAAGACCATCTACACCTATGCAGACTGAGATTCTTCCAAGTATACCAGAATTCCCAGTGGAGCATCCTGGGGCAGCATTTACTGTTGCAAATTCACTAGCAGGCAATTCCCTGATTCTATCTTCAGGAAACCCAATCCTGATAGAATTTGCAACACCGTTTATATTTCATTGATTATATTGGTAATCCCTACCTTTGAGCGAGTCAAAATCTAGCTGTCTATTTAATATTATTTTTTTCTATCCAAAATATACTTTCCTATGTAAAGAATATCATGTGGGATGGTTGGGTTCAGGAACTGTCCATAAAGCCCTGTCTAAACCATTGTGCACACATTTTGAAACCAGAAGAACTAACAGTTCAGGCAAATCATATTTCAGTTACACTTGTTGCATGTAACAAGGTTTCAACAAGAATGTCAGTCCGAGCCCAACTGAATACTGGGATCCACTTTTGCAACAGTGACCTCTCTCCTGGCAAGAGTCCCTTCTCATAGTGTGCCCATAGCTTATAAACTCTCTTCCTTTCCACATCTGCATAAAAATAGAAGCTCATTAGATCATCTCCTTGCTACATATTTTATATTAAGAGAAAAAAGGATGGTAACCTTTGTGGGTAGTGGGAAGTGGTTCTTCCTCCACAGTTTATGTATGTGGGTTGTTTGTAAACCAGGGAAAAGATGTGCTGTTATGATGTTAACATACAGGGTCACAATAATGCGCGTTCTCCCACTTCTAACCTTGGATTAATTTGCTCAGCATATCTATTCAATGTATTCTTAAAGGCAGAAATTATAATATAAATGAAACTTGTATAGTGATTTGAAATTTACAAAGTACTTTCACAACATTGTTCTATTTAATGCCAACAATAGCCCTTTGAGTTGGGTGTTTTATCTTTTGAGGGTAACTGAGATTGTGATGTGAAGTGAGGTACCCAAGGACCCACCTCTATTAAATGATGGAACTGTGATTCTAAGCCAGATTTCTGATTGACAAGTCCAGTCTGTGTATGACATCAGACTGCATAGCAAAATTTATGTTGTCAAAAGACTAAAGGTTGAACACTAAAATCAAGTTACAGCATTTGTACCAGTCTTTCTTTTAGGAAATGGAGAATCCTTCTCAGCATTAACTTGGGGTTTCCTTAAGTCCACCATTACAGAAACAATTGGATTTTCTGCCAAGAAACATTAAGGCTGATTTGACAAGAATGACGAGGCACTTTAAGAGTTGATTGACTGTTAGTATAAGGCCTTTAGAGCTTGCTAAAATTGCATCAACTATAAGTGAAAGAAATGGAAGTATCTACCCAGAGTTTCAAAGAAAACCTGTGATCTCAAGAACAAATGGTAGGATGGTCACATATCTCTACATTCATCCAACAACTCTCTGGTTTCTATAATATACAAGTTTATTTGGTTCTTCTGCAATGTTCTATGACTCTCAACGCTCAGGGACCCACTGAGGTCTAAACTGATCAATGAGAAAAAACCATTTTGTGTTTATTGAAAGACTTTCAGAAGACCTATTTAGCTGAGACACTTGCTGAGATATGTTTGCAATTCTGTCTTAGAACTTCCAATCTGAGGTGAATTTGCCCTCCTGTCACCATATGTATAGGGTGTGGCAACACCCGAAAGCAATGAAGAACAAGATCTTTGAAGCTGAGAACTCTGCTGAAACCAAGATGAGTGATAGAATCTTCCATTATGAATCTATACTTCCTGTGGACTCTTAATGACAATAATTATTTTAAAATTATTGTACTTGTAAAGAAAAAAGACTAGGCAGAGTTTTCTCTCCATCTCTTTTTCAAATAATATATCAAACTAGAGTGCAGTTTAGTGTAACTAACAGATTTTTCATTGTTTTCCAGTTAAAGAAATGAACACAGACAAATGAGCAAACATCTTTTATATATGGTTATCTTTAATCTCATAAAATTCTGGCTTTTAAAATTATTTTTAAAAGAAGATTCTTAACTGTGGATTTCCCCTAATCTTTGCATTTAATTAATGATCATTTATATTAGGATCTTCTCTGCCCCTTTTAGGAATGAAATTCCAACATGAATATGTTATCTAATCCTCACATTACTGCAATAATGTACTTGGCCACTGAGAAGCTTAGTGTTAGGAAAAATAACCAAGAAATAATCAGGCCCAGGGTTATTGGGAAAATAACCAAATAAATGGTCAACTATCTAAATAGACTCTGACCTGTAGATAAGCCCATGTTGATTTCTAAGTTGTGTCACCTGCCTGATGCTATCACATTTGGTAGTGTGAAAACAGATTTTTAAACTGCCTTTGCTGAGATAATAGAAAATGAGGCTGGTACTTAAGGTGTAGAAGACTAATTTTACGTGAATAAGCCCACATTAAATTAAGCACTAGTGCCAGCTGAAATCAGTGATGATGTTTTAGACTTTTCTAAATGTTTTCTCACATTTTAGAAGATAAATTTCACCAACCATCACCCGAGCAAGTCTAGAAGCCAACTATTACTGTTCGAAGTTCAATACCATTAAAACATGTTTAAAGTTCTGATCTTTTAGCTATTCCGAATTTCTCTCCTAAAAGATGGTGCAATTAGAACACATTTTCTCAAACCTATACTATTGACATTTTGGAAAACAATTCTTTGTTGTGGGGGGCTGCTCTGTGTGTTGTAGGATGCTCAGCAGCATACTGGCTTCTACCCTGTATGCCAGTAGCTCCTTCCCTTCAGTTGTGACAATGAAAAATATCTCCAGACATTGCCAAATTTTTCATGGTTGGTGGCAGGGGAAAGAGAGGGGATACATATATATGCAAAATTACCCTGATTGAGAACCATTGAGCTAGAAGCATAGAATTCTGGGTTCCACACCTTTGTAGTTTCTGTAGATATTAAAATTGAAGGTGAGTGGGCTTAATGACACATCCCAGATGATATAATTGTTTAGAAGCAGAGGTAGAAATCAAACCCAAATCTTGTGATTCCTATAGTGTTCTTCACATTGCAGCATATTATTTTTGAATATTGTTATGGAAGGAATATTTCATTGACTCACAAACACTAAGTCATTATCCAAGAACATTTTGGCAGCATTGAGATGATGACCATAAGAACTGAGTCAGAAAGAACACATTATTTATATGAATGAAATGAAAATACTAAAAAAAAGCTCTATTTGCTGTTACAGTCCAATCTTCCAGGTATTTGGGTAGTGATAAACAAATAATGTCTAAACTACTGACATTCTCTCCTTACCCAAACTCTACTCAGGGTCCCCTAGACTGTTTTTCAACTAGGCTTTCCTTTTGGGCTTCCATGTTTGTGTCTCCATTGTCCAATTTTAGTGAGAATCCTGCTAAGTCATTTTAACTGGAACCCTCCCACCCTCCCACCCACCCCCTACCCCTTACCCCCTACCCCATATCTGTTCTCTTTCAATAAATGAGTTCATCGTCCTCCACCATGCCCAGGTGAGGTCTGGTCATCCTTGCGTGCCTTCAGCAAGAATCATGTTAGGTTGTTATAGTCAGGATTTCCCACTGATCCCTGATCTTTCCTTGTAGTAATTTTTCATTCACTGATCACCCATTGCTGTTTAGGTATAAATTCGTACTTACCCATGCTGTATTTGGAGTTGAGCCTAATCTCTCTTCCTCATTGCACAATCCCATTGTGGTGGTCCCTAAGCCTATCACAGTAGTCCTCCCTGCACCTGATAAAGTTTGCCTTACCATCTCTAAGGAGTGTTATGAATATGTTTTTCTTTAACACTACTCATATAGCATATATAAAGTTGTAACCACAATGAGATCAATCTGCAAAAGTCTCCTGCCTGCTACCACTTCATTTGAGGGAGGAAATTGTTGCAAGTGTCATGCCACTTCCACATTTTGTAACTAAGGATAGAAAAAAATGTGCCTGGCAAGAACAAAAACTACAGACTGCATTAACAGCCTGGGGCACTCATTATGCCAGGATATATGTACTTAAGCTGTGATGGAGGCTGCCAGCTTGGATTGACCCCATTAGCCATCTCTGGTCCGGTAACAAGAAGTAGTGGAAGCCATCTTCCTCCTCTAACGAAAATATTGCCAAGAAAGTACACTGCTGTTCAACCAGCTGTTTGAGGAATTGAAGAGGGTGAAAAGAAGGTAAAAACAAAAGGGGTATATTTTGCATTTTCTACTTACATATGAATATGTACATATGATGTATTGGGGCAACTCTCACATATGTCTCGCTCTCCATCACACACTATGCTAACCATTTGTCACATTCAAATATCAATTTATCCAAAAGTTTTCTATGTTTTCTTTCTTAGACTTATCTCCCTTCTTCATACCATTTTCACTGAGCTATTTGATTAAAAACGTTAATTTTTTATAAGACATTTTATATCTTATGCTGTATGGAAAGTGCTTTGTGTGAAGGGTATATTTATTTGAAACAAAGTTTATAGTTCATAGTTTGCTAATAGTCCTAATTGGCTTCAGTTTAGGGGAGATTCTAGATAGTTCAAGGTTTGTGGGGACAAGTGTTTTGTAATAATTTAAAATATCTGGGGAATAAGGAATATACATCATATTGGAAAATATAAAAAGGAAGAATTATAATTGAACATAATTTTATCATCTGGAAATTATACTGTTAATGCTTTTCTTTCTCTCTCCTATACATATATGTATATGTGTGTATATATTTCAGATTCTATAGTAAATATGGTTTTTGCTACTTTTTTCATATTGTTATGGTTTTTCATGTCTTTGATTATTCATGTATATTCCAATTATATGGAGATACCTAATTTATGTAACTATTTTTAATTTTTTTCATTGAATTTTATTTGGCTATAATAGTATAATAAAATACTATGTAATACAATAATAAATTAATGATATGATTAATCCGTACGTTTAGTTTTTTCTGATATAGTATTTCCTACAAGTCAAATACTGGATCGAAGACCATAAAGACTTACAGAACTCTTGAAACATATTGCCCTATTGCCTTCCACCAGATAGATTTGTAAAATTTCCATCATAAATGCATGACAGGATTTTAATTTAAATAACAAGACACAATTGCTGAATAGGAGTCAACATTTAATAATTCAACAATATCTTTATATAGATCCTTCCATTGCTTTGGCACTGTAGATGTTTTCTTTAAAGTTAACAGCTTTTAATGAGTAGGCAAAAATAAAAATTAAAAGAATCTGCCATGGGCTACCAAAAAATTTTCCATTAAAAATCAGAATCACTAAAGATATCTAATGTTCTTTTATATTTAATATATATCATCAAGCTCGACTTTTTTCTCGATTCAAAATTTAATGACTTATTAAGCAACTATTGTATGCCACCTCTGTAATCTCAAATCTGGTTGGGGCGATAAGAAAAGTGCATAATTAACGGTAATACAGTGACATAGATATTAAAATAATAGACAAAATGCAATGGAAACGTGGTAGGGGAATGTTTAACTTTTCTCTGGAGGATGGAGCTGGGAAAAACTTTGCAGAAGAGGTAATTTCTAAAGAGTGATTAGTAATTTTTTAGGAAAGGGAGAAAAAAGCTTTGGAACAGAACAATATCAAAGAGACACAGGAACATGAATTTATACAGGTTGTCTAGACAACAGTGGTAATGAGGTATGGCTGGCACATAGGAGGTTGTGGTGTTAACATCGAATTTTGAATTCCCCGTTAAGATCTTGTCTTGACTTATTCTGTAGTCAAAGAGGAGCCATTGAAGAGTTTTGAGCAGGAACATGGGCATGATTTTTTCTGTATTTGGATTCAAGTTGGAAGAGATTGGAGACAAGATAACTGGCTGTTAGTATTATCCAAGGAAGATGACAAAAGCTTGAATATCAGTGGTGGAAAGACTACACCTAAGGGGCAGAGTAAAATGTATATCAACTGGTCAATCAACAAATATTAATTTTGCTTGAGCAAGTTATCAGCATTTTCTGTGCTGGAAATTAAGAAGAAGATAGCAAGTCCTCCCACACAGAACTTCCATTCCTTTGGGAGAATTGGGCAATGAACAAGTAAATACATACATGTACATACATATACATATGTACATATCTATCTATAAAGCAACTGATAATGGTGAGCACCATGGAGGAAATGATCAGTCATCATGAAAGAGAATAAGGGGAAGGGGGTCTTTTTAGTTAAGATGACATCCAAGTTGCCACATGAAGGATGAGAGAAGCCAGCCATGTTAAGAGCCAGAGCCCACGTGAGAAGACTGCAGTGAGGAGCTTTCTGAGGTAGAATAGTTGACTAATAGGAAAGGCTGTGTAGTAGACGGGGTAATCATATTGCCTTTAGAGTCAGATGCCTTGAATATAAATTCAGGCCCTGCTGTTTATAAGCCTCAGCTTCCTCTATTAAATGAGAATAATAATGCACACATTACAAAGTTACTGTAAAGATTATGTGAAGGGATGTTATATAAAATTTAGCACAGACTCTAGATAGTAAAAACTCAATGGAAAATAGTTGCTTTTATTGTCATCATTATCAAGAAGAATAGGGAGAAATGAGGCACTTCAAATTTCTGTCTTAGGTGACTGAAGTGTAATAGGCAGCCCAAAATAGGAACACGTTAGGATGTTCAGATAGTGAATCTGCTTTGAAGAACCTATTGGAAATCCAGCTGGAATTTGAATCTAGAGGTCTGGAAAGAAGTCCACATGTAAGATATACGAGGGTCACTGGCTTTGCTTGAAGAAGGTATACAGAGATTAAGCTGAGAAAATGGGAAAACTCAGCACTTCATGAGGGTAATTGTCTCTTTTTTAGAAAGTTCTGATTATTTGAAAAAAATTACTTTGAATGATTAGAAATCTACTTATAATTTACATTCACTGCCCCTGGTCAAACTTTCTGGAAATATGCTGAATAAGAACAGTCACTCTTCCAAATCAGAGCCTTCGTAGTATGTAAAAAGTGGTTGGTTTGACTCCTCAGTCTTTATCTGAGAAAAATAGTCTCAGATATTTCAGTCGTTCCTCATATGCAGGGATCTTTATTATTATTATATTTCATCATTATAGTTTTTTGGATGTAATTTAACTTGTTCTTGCTCAGAACTAAACCCAATATTCCAGATTTGATTTGATCACCATGATAGTTTCAACCTATCATTTTCATCTGTCAGCTCCTTTAACAATCTTAATTCTATCATCTAACATATTAGTGATTCCTGCCAACTTTGTGTCATACACCAATTTGATGAATATGATTTCTAAATTTTCATCCAAGTCATTGATAAAGATGTTTAAAGGCTAAGCTAATGTAAATTGAACTATCCCTGCTGTGACTAATGGGTGGACGTGAAACCTTTGGCTTCATTGACGAAGGGCAAGTTGTGCTTAAAGTTTTGACTTGAATGGGTTGAGTGAGATGGAGCATGAATAGCAGGAAGGGCAAGTTGTACTTGAAAGTTTTGTCTTGAATGGGTTGAGTGAGAGGGAGCATGAATAGCAAAAAGGAATTGAAAAATGGAGATGGAATAGAAATTATTTGACATAGAGGATGGGAGCTGTAAAATCTTGGGATATCTTTGGTGGGAGTTATCTGGGGCTCCCAGAGGTACAGGTGGGAAACAAGTTGCAGAGACAGACTCTGGAAGTGTTGTAGGTTGACTAGGCAAATGACCAAGAGGGCTTAGTCATAATGATTCTGAAAAAGACTAGTAATAGACATTCCATATCTTGCAGACAAAGCAATAGAAATGTAGCAGCTGGAAAGAGATGGGAATTATCCAGAGATTTTGTACTGGAATCAGATAATGGGTCTAAGTATGGAACAACACTCCAGTCCTAGGAGGATGATATGATTTGCCTCTGCATCCCCACCCAAATCTCATCTTGAGTTGTACTCCCATAATTCCCAAATATTGTGAGAGGGACCTGGTGGGAGATAATTGAATCATGGGGGGCAGTTTCCTCCGTACTGTTCTCATAATAGTGAATAAGTCTCATGAGATCTGATGGTTTTATAAAGAGGAGTTCTCCTACACAAGCTCACTCTCTCTTTGTCTGCTGCCATCCATGTAAGACATGAGTTGCTCCTCCTTGCCTTCTGCCATGATTGTGAGGCTCCTTCAGCCACGTGGAACTGTAAGTCCAATTAAACCTCTTTCTTTTGTAAATTGCCCAGTCTAGGGTATGTCTTTATCAGCAGCCTGAAAACAGACTAATACAGAGGAGGATCATAAAAGCAAAGACAGAGAAGTAGGAGCTCTCTCTACTTCACCATAATTGGGCTGGGGTTCTGTTAGGATCCCTGTTAGATAGGGCAACAGATAAGGATGAGGGAGGAGAAGTGAATGTGGAAGTTGAATCCTGAGAACTAAGCCAGTAGAGGAAAGAAAGAAGAAGAGTTGCAGTTGAGGTGAACAGTGAATATGTATATAGAGTCATTATTCTTGAAGGCATTAAGTATTAGGTAGGATAGACCATGCAGAGGCCAAGGTCACAAGGGAGCCAAGAAGTCAAGAATGGATCAATATATTGCTGGGTGAATAACCTATTTTATATCTGTGAAAATTGAGGAACTGAGGCTGCTAGTGTAATTTTTATCTTCATCTACATTAGTTCAGTAACTAGATAAGCCAAAAATCAAACCAGAGTCTGTGGCACGATCTCGGCTTACTGCAACCTCTGCCTCCCGGGTTCAAGCAATTCTCCCGTCTCAGCCTCCTGAGTAGCTGGGATTACAGGTGCGCACCACCACGCCCAGATAATTTTTGTGTTTTTAGTAGAGATGGGGTTTCGCCATGTTGGACCAGGCTGGTGTCAAACTCCTGACCTCAGGTGATCCACCTGCCTCGGCCTCCCAAAGTGTTGGGATTACAGGCATGAGCCACTGCACCCGTCCTATGTTTTTCATCTTTAGTAAAAGATTTTTAAGGTCAGAGATCATATGAACAAGACTACATGAACCATAACATCCTTTAATATATTTTCAATATACAATGAATACTTAATAACATAAGTATTTGTTACATAAGTATAAAAGATTATCTTCAGATCCTCGAGTATTTCTAATTTTCATGTCTATAACTTGATGATGCTGGTGATGGTAATTACAATATTAACATTATACTGGACACTATGGCAGACACTCTGATAAGTGCTGAAGCTCATTTAATTCTCATCGAAACCTTATGAGGACATGTTCTTATTTTTTTCACTCTTTTTTCAGATGAGTAAATTGACCATTATTAGGGTAATTAAATAATCTGACCAGAGTCACACAAACTGGAATGAATGAATCGGGGATTTGAACCCAGGCAGTATAATTTCAGAGACAAGAAACACTATATTATATTGCTCCTTTGTTTTATGACAAATAGTGATTCATTTTTAGTCTATGTCACTTTCAACACCAGTTACCTTTCTTTTAAGGGGCACAAAGAAAATAAAGATGCTGTTACTGGTTTCAAAAACATGATTAGAAAACAGCCAAGTTAGGATGAGGATTCTGAGCATGTAGCTAGGCTTGCTCACTAAGTCATTCTTCCTACATACCAATTTCAGAATGAACATGAGCAAACATTTTATTATTTATTTTTTTGAGACAGGGTCCCATTCTGTCACCCAGGCTGGAGTGCTGAGGTGTGATCTTGGCTCACTGCAGACTCAACTTTCCAAGCTCTGGTGATCCTCTAACCTCAGCCCCCTAAGTAGCTGGGACCATAGACATGTGCCACCACGCTCAGCTACTTTTTGTATTTTTGGTAGAGACGGGTTTCGCCATGTTGACCAGGCTGTTCTCTCGAACTTCTGTGCTCAAGCAATCTGCCCACCTTGGCCTCCCAAAATGCTGGGATTACAGGCGTGAGCCACCACACCCGGCCATGAGCAAACATTTTAAAATAAGAACTTCATGAACCTCCAGGATACATCCTAAATAGTCAAAAATCAATCTGTATATACCAAGGAATTAGGTCTCCATTTTGGGGGAAAGGGAAGAAATTTAAGTTACAATGACTTTTGCCTTAAAAATGTTTTCTTAGTCCTCATGTTTAAGTTAAGGTTTGGACTGCTGAGGCAAAATCATCCGTGTTTCCCATGGCCATCAGACTTGGACAGGACACATGATCAGCTAAAAATATTCTATTTGATTGTATTAATAGAGTTCAAGAAACATTCAGTATGTACTTGAAGATTTAGTGTTCAAATGGATCTATTGACCTGTTTAAATGAGTTAACCCACAAAAGAATAGAAGCAATTTTTATAAAGATAAATCAGAGAAACCAGAAACTTCTATGAATATAGGTAATTCCATTTTTGCTACATAAATAATTAAGCGTATACACACCTTATAAATGTCAGAACTTAAATTAGAATTTTCCAAGATCTTTTCAGACGGATATCATATTTAGGTGAACGAAAGAAGAAGCAGGCGATGATCCAGTGCTCTTCTTTTTTTTTTTTTTTTTTTTTTCAAAAACTCTGGTGAACTGAAGAGGATATGGTATTCAAAATGCACATCTAAAAGCTTCTAGGTGGAATTTAAATAACTTCATTATTTTTACCTTTTTCTTCCAACCACCCCAAATATTCTGACTCTACGTGGACCAATCACTTGGCTGATTTTCTATGTAATTAAAATCATGTGCCTTCAAAACTATTTGTAGGGGGAATGCTTCTGAGACTCCTAGCTTTATCTTTTTATACTTGTGTAACTTAAAAATGACCAGGCAGAAGTTTTTTTCTTTTCTTTAAATTGCTTTGCCAAGTTTCAGCTTTGAGCACATTTTTATGACTGATTTATTAAACCTGGAAACTAGAAGTTTATAATGGAAATTCTCATAAAGCTTTAACTCTAGCCTTGCTAGCAGGTACCCTGAAGAATGGGGCACTGATGGGCCCTCTGTTGCTGCATTTCTAGAACACCACCTGAGGATTTGGTCACGTCTTCATTTATAGGTGAATAATCTTCAACCATTCTAGCAGAAATTCTTGTTCTGTTGACAAAAAGGAAGCATGCAGTAGTTTGGCTATGAATCATACCTTCTGCTGTCATGATTAATTTTAAGGACGCATTCAAAGACATTTCCTCCATAACATTGCACTCTGGGAAAAGAGAAAAAAAATGTGCTCATCGCTTAGGCTGACTGAGGAGATTTATTGCAAATAAAATGATTCCAAATTGACTAGGGAGATTTATTGGAAATGAAATTATTAGAAATCCCTATTCCTAGGCTGGGCTCGGTGGCTCACACCTGTAATCCCAGCACTTTGGGATGCCAAAGTGGGCAGATCACCTGAGGTCAGGAGTTCGAGAACAGCCTGTCCAATATGGTGAAACCCCGTCTCTACTAAAAAAAATACAAAAGTTAGCCGGGCATGGTGGCGCATGCCTGTAGTCTCAGCTACTCGGGAGGCTGAGGCAGGAGAATCACTTGAACCTAGGAGGCAGAGGTTGCAGTAAGCCGAGATCACACCACTGCACTCCAGCCTGGGTGACAGAATGAGACTCTGTCTCAACAATAACAACAACAACAAAAAAAAAAAAAAAAAGAAAAAGAAAAAAGAAATCCCTGTTCCTTTTTAAGATATTTAGAAGTTATACCTAAGTGGAACATTTTTGCTTTAGTTTCAGAAATACAAACTTCTGGCATTGCTCATCATTTGAATTTTTCCCTGCAGGCTTTGGCTTTATTAGCAGCTTAAGAGTATATTTAGTACTGTCATATGTGAAATCTCTTCACTCTGTTAAACTAATATGGGATAAAATGTCTTTTTTTACAGTGTTACTCATTCATTATATAAAAATGAAAGCAACTACTTCAGTGTGGATCCAGAGCTACTAACTATTTTTATGACAAAAGAGAGGTGACAATACATATCCCGTAGGCACATGAGAGTATTATATGAGTCATTAGTATAATTGATATCCATAGAAAGAGTGTTTTATCCAACATGATTAAAATGTGCAATACATTATGTAGGTTCCAGTGTTCCAGCTGCTGTGTGGTAATCTTTCCTTTGATAGATATCTAGTGAAAAATAAAATTATCCTCGTTAAAGGGATAATCTTCTACTACTTAAGGCTGTGAGAATGTGAGACAGTTGCATGCCACGTGCTTTATCCATTTACATGTGATGTTCGCCTGTGTGTTGTGTTTTGCTGTGGGTTCCACAACAGAAAGACAAGTAGAAAAGGCCTCCGAAATGGAGCTTCTTTCCTGGCAGACCAGGGAAAATCCTGGGTTATAATTCTGTGTCTATGTCTTAAATTCTCCTTGTTGGGTCCGGCTTTAAATGCCGACAGTGGTGTCCCAGGCACACACACACACACACACACACACACACACACACACACACAATCATAGATCCTAACATTTTAAATTGGCTTCAAGTTGAGAGTAACTTCTTAAATGCAGATGACTCAAGTAATTGTTTTAAAGGGTGTTTCTACACACAATAAATGCATCCTCCATTCATTGGTTGATTCATTTTACAATGAACTTATCAGTGGCTGATTATGTACTAAGTACTTAGGTGCTGGGGCACAGAGAGCCACAAGTTGAAGGATTTCATTTTAAATAGTAAACCAAAGAAAGAAAAACAAGAGGGTAGAGAGCAAACCTCATTTTCCCTATTGAGTACTCAGAAGCAGGCGCTATTGAACCATATAACTAGAACAAAAGATAACACTGTGTCTACATAATGTTTATCTCAAAGAAGTCAAAGTGAGGTATGCATACTACTGGACTCAACACCTACAATACTGACTGTTATTTTTTTTTTTCTTTTGTGTATATACGTGATAATAGTAATGCTAAAAGCTGAGAGAAAGGTCACATGCTGGGGATAATGCAACATATCCAGGAAAGTAAAGTCAGTGACAAATGAAGAAATATGTCTAATTCTTAATTAAGTGGCATATCTGTTAGGGCAAAGAGGTCTGTTGGAAGGTTCCTTGGTAATCAAGGTTCTATTTTCTTTTCTACTGACCCATAATATTGTTGAGAAGATTAAATAAAAATAATACATGTGAAGCTGCTTTTTAAAGAAAACATAATGTGCTTCATAGATGTGATATCATTTTAAAACTTTTGTTGACTACCTCCTGTACATTGCAGGCATTATATATCTACAAGTAGAGGATAGCACTTGCTGCCCATCTAAATTACAAATGCACCTTATGTGGAATGAGATACCAGTTGCTTTTAAAGATCCTGAATATCAATAAATGTTGAAAATGATGAATATCTAAAAATTATGTAAGTAAATGAGTTGCTCAGCTATTTCACAGTCTTGTCCGTCTGTCATAGTACAGGATAGGTTGCAGCAAGGCATCATGGTTTGGGAAGAATTATTCATTAGGACAGTGATAATAAGGCAATATTAGATTCACCACATATATAGGTAAAAACTTTATAGGAAGAAATAATGATGGACCAAAATGCCTACTAGGGAAACTTATTTATCTTTACCTGCCCTCATTTGTTTGAATGTGACTGAATGTTGCCATTTGTGAATAATCAACCAAATGTTATGATATATTTTCTTGCTTCTCAAAATGGTCAGATTCCATTATGTTGTTAGCTAACATTGTTTACTCCCTCCAACAACATATTATTCTTTCACAATGCTAGAATAGTTTGTTAGTTCAACCCCCACCCCCACCCCAGCATTATCTCTCCTTAACTTTCCATCTAGTAGCCTCTGTGTCATTTGCAGTCCTGGAATAGAGTGACTTTGTCTTCCCTACCAGTATTCTAAAAAGTAGCTTTACCCACCTATTATTTCTTCACCATTGTCCGCTGTAATTTCATGTTATTGCTGTGGTGTGCTGGTCCACATGATGTCTTCTTGTACCTTGAGATGGTGAGATTTCCTGGGAGAAGATTTTAGAATTTTCTGTATGGCCTCCTGATTACAAAGATTCAGATATGCCTGTGGTCTTATAAAAGTTATAGTAATGAGATTGTGATTCTAATACTACATAAATATTGTTATTATTGGCATGAGTAATAATGATAGATGGGAATAATAATAAAGACTTGGCATGGCCTTTTCCTCAGAGTTTTCAGTGTTTCCACTGGTACAATTGGTGATACCTTTCAGTATACTAAGAAGATAACGTGATCGTGCAGGAGCCATTATCAGCCTCTGTTAGAGCCTTTTCAAATCCCGTGCTTATTGTGTATGTTATGAATAAGGGAGCACAAAAATTATGCATGCAGGGCCAAATTCTCATCTTGCTCAGGACCCCCATGGACCTCTCTTTGAAGTCAATAGGAGCTCAGCAGGGGGTGGAACAAGATGAGAATTTGGAAAAGGAACGTAAAGAAAAAGGGATAATTTTTCCCGACCATATCATCATTTGGTGTGCGTTAAATGCTCACACAGTGCCTAACCCCAATTCCTTTTTACTTCAGTCTCAATAAAATTGCACAACAGATATTTTTTTTCCTGCATCTTTGTGTGTATATACTGTAGGTCATTTTCAATGGGAAGAGAATTGGATAACTTCAATTACTCTCCTGTAAGCTGTTATTATTGAACTGAGCCTGAAGTGCTTTATTTTCAATAAAGAAATATTCATAGAATACAACTTTCATGCAAATTCAAGTGCTATAGGTTTTGAAAGATTTTCCAGAAAGGACATTTTTCACTGGCCCAAATAATTAACCACTCATCTTTGTGCCCTTGTTTTCATTCAACTAATTTTTGGAATTATTTTGTCCACTGTGGGATGGCTACACAAATGTGTGCTCTCCCAGGAAAACACTGTTTGAAATCAACAATGCAGTTTTTGTTTCTGCATTCTAATATACACCCCCCTCTTAGGATTTGAATTGTTTTGTACACACAATGGTAAATGAATGTCCAGAGGGGAACTTTGAAAAACAATCTGCCTATGAGCTAGAGGCCACACCTTCCGCATTCAAGGGAATGCCCACGCTTTGTCAAATTCGCACACGCCTTCTGAATAGGGCCTGCCCTGAGAAACTTGGCCTTCAAGGTAAAGCTCACTTAGATCGCACCATTTTCTTTTATGAGGAAGCCAAACTCCATCAGAATTTTACACCTGGATGTATGTTGATGAAATATCTTGTAACTTAAGACCATTAATATTCATGGGACATCTAACATAATTCATAATGGTCTATGATATATGATAGTAAACAGTATCATTTACGCTGAACCTTAAAAATATTGACAAAGACAAGTTCCTAAACACTGATGAAACCTTGTATTTTGTGTTATGATTTCTTGGTTTTATAGTTGGTGCGGTTTTTCAATTAACTGCTCTGTATGCAAAGCAATTATTCATTTATTATAGTCAGCTTAGATACGGTAAAGATTAGAGGAGTAAAACAAATCATCTTGGTGACACTGGCTAGTGATACATTGTTATTATTCTGATATTTATTTATTTATTTATTTGGCTCTTGCAGGATTTATAGCACCTACTTTTGAATTCTAAGTCTTATTCCTTTCTGGTCTCTATTTTTATGGTTTTAACTAAGCAAAAACAGTCATAAGATTTGAACTGGGGTTACCTATATGATTTATCAAATGATAGGCACATGTATAGAAATACTAATTTATATACACAAAAAAACATTTTTAAAATTATCTTTTTGGTCAGTGACAAGATTTTCTCGGTTATATAAAATAAGTATCTGGTCTTTTTAAAGTGTGAAGATTCTCAGAAGTGTTGAAGACAGAACTGAATTTATGTACTACATAAACTAGGCATCAATATATGAAGAATCTCATAAGAAATAGCATGCAATTTCGAATGCAAGTAAACCAAGGTAACTACACATATTAGATATTTGGAAGTTAATGACATGGAGCACAATGCTTTCCGTCAGCCTTGCAGTGTAGTTTTCCAAGTGTACTGCAACTACATACCCTGTAATGTGTCATTTTGCTTCTAAAGGGGTTTACATGCTTATAAGAGTGCCTCAGATTTTGGCAAAGTTTATTTTATGCATTATGCATAAAAGTTGTCATCAGGATTTAACAAAGCATTTTGCACAGAAAGATTAGAAATAAAATCTCTGCACACCAAAATGATTTGGATGATTTTGCTAGAAGGTGTGAACTTCAAAAAATTAGCATGTATCTTACCCCTTTCCCAAATTTCACAGAGATGAAAATCTCCATAGTGAAGAGAATTATAATATACAGTAGTGCAGCAGAAGCTCACCAATTCTATTTTTTCCCCTTTTCAGCTAGTAAGCTCTTGTTTATTAATTATAACAGCAATTTGGAATCCAACTAAGCTACAATTATTAGACAAGAAATTGTCAGGTTCATTAACATATGTGAGGTATTCCTGTTTGAGACATGTGGGTATTAAAACAGGCACACTAGTCTATATGTTTGGATTTTAAGACACGGGTCGCTCAGCAAACTAAGAGAAACTGTGGGTGAAGAGAAGAAATTGATGGGGTAAGCCGACAGAAAGGGGAAACTGGATGCAGCAAACTAAGAGAAACTGTGGGTGAAGAGAAGAAATTGATGGGGTAAGCCGACAGAAAGGGGAAATTGTTTGGATGTTAAGCTTAAATTGACTATTTTACATGTTTCCTATATTTTAACACTTTTAAAAGCTAGACATGTGCTAGTTCCCTCTATGCTTTATAGGAAAGCATGAAGTTGCATGACAGTGAGCAGGACTCTGAGGAGCTGCTTGTGAAACTAAGCTTCTAGGAGATCGGTCCTGGAGAATTCTGGTTTTAAAGGCACATAGAGAAGGAGTGAATTTTTTTAAAAAATAAGGAATGGATTAATTGTGTCTTAAACCTTGAACCTTGAGAAGTCTCTTCTGCAGTTAAATTGAGTGTCCTGACTTCCAGCCTATCTCCCTACACTTTCAGGGTTATGTCCAGTTGTGGGTTTTCCCTTTATGTGTGTGTCTTTCTGAGAATAGTCATTCCACCAGTGGCATTGAGGCAATTTCTAGTAGCTGCTGCTATGTCAGCTTTATTAATTGATAGCTTCATACGATGAGTAGATTTAAGTCCCTTCTTTTTTGTTGCTATTTTTGGAGGTGACATTATTGCTGAATTTAGGGTGCAGCCCTTGGAAATCTGCTTTTTTTCTTGGTAACCACACAGCAGCACTCCTTCGGGTATCCTTGCAAATAGCATCTGGATGGGTAAACCATTAGTAATACCCACAGAAACGCAGGGACCTTGCTCTTTCCCCGTCACTGGTGTATCTTATGAGTGTTGTTTCAGGTAGCAATTAGCATTTTGTTAGTACTGTCACTGCATATATTTTTTTAACTATACAAATTTCTGTGGCTTTTTCAGCACTGAGAAGGTTTTAAAAAATACGCATATAACTTGCTCTTTTATTTTTGGTTCTTTACTTTCAGAAAAGTTAATTGGAACTGATTGGTTTTATTTGCTGACTTACCAAATACCACAAAGCTGGAAACCAATAAAGCAAGATTAGCTTTCCACTGTCTGCTTCAGTTTTCTTAAACACTGTTCCTCTCAGCTTGTCTTTTATCCACAAACCATTTTTTTTAAAAGAACACCAGTATCTGGATAAGAGTGAAAAAATTGAATTGAAGGATAATAATCATAATAATAGTGCTTTACACTTGCATAGATCATCAACATTTTTTTCAAATATATTCATTTTTACTGCAATTGAATTCCTGTAACAGCCCTTTAAAATAGGAAGGAAAAAAAAACCCATGTATCGAATATCTTCTGTATAATGCCTTTACCACATTATCTCATTTAATTCTTGCTACAGCCCTGTTGAGATGAAAATTATTTCCCTGAATTTCAGGAGGAAATATCAGTTCTAATGTAGTGCGATTTGTCCAGGCTTCTACAGTCAGCAAGCAGAGGATCCAAGGTTTAAACTTTGTTCTATGTGGCTCCCAAATTTAGTTCTGTCAACTTTGCAGATTATCTCCATTTTTTGGTTGTCAAAATTCGAGACACAGATAAGTGATTTTCTTGTAATTATGCAGCTGAATTAATGCCACTGACCAAAACTTCGACATATAGTGTATATACAAACATATTTGTTTTTGTTTGTTTCCTAGACTTGCATACTTTCCATTACTTCTACCTTCCTCTGACCACCTGGTCAAAAGTTGATGTTGCCTTCCTATCTGGATTGATTTCTCAGTTCCTCAGTTTACGCAGCACCCTCCCTCCCACCCTACATTGCCTATGGGCCCTTTAACAGACGTCTACAGACATCGTGAAAGAGAGACAGAATCAGCAGAGGATGAGGTGAGAATCAGCCTAGATTATGCTTGTCTTTGCCTCTGTGGGTTTACGGATTGCATTATTGCAGGGTAGGTTTTATGTTCAATACCTATTTGAGTCAATGTTGCATTGCAGCATAGCATAGCTAATATTTTTTGTGAGTGCTGCCTCTAAAAATCAAATCAATACAATTAAACTTTAAGCCAGTGATTTTAATGTGAATATCTTAATACTTGGCGCCAGAGTTGATATTTTAAATCTGATATATTGGAAAGAATAAATATCTTAGGGGAGCACTAATGGGAAAAGAGTTGAAATCAGGTAAACCTGATTCGGATAATAATCAGCCAGTCAATTAGCTCATGCCACGGAGACTGGCACAGGACTATATTGTGTCTGTCTCACAGGCCTCAGAAACATCATTGGCCACTGCGTTATACCTGATAGTATTCAAAGCACTGTCACACAAATTATCTCATGCTTGAAATGCAAGGATGACAGAACATTTGACTCCTAGTATACTTTTTTCCTTTGCTTTCTTCAGTGTGGATGAGACTGAGTTCTAGTACCAACTTTTAAGGATTCCTTACTTTCTGGTGCTGACACCAACTGGAAAAAAACTTCAAAGAGGCCAATTTACTAGAGAGATATCTTTTTCCCATTCCACTTATCTCAAAGGTGTCCATAGTGTCTGGCTCCTTAAGTTAGTTATTTACCTGTACTCTAGTCAGATCTATGTACTCATCATCCAACATATTTTGGTTATTAAATATGTGTTACATCCTTTAGATTCTGTATCTTACTTAACAATCACAATAATAAGAGAAGTGATTGTATTATGCCCATTATATACATAAAGAAACTTAGGTTTAAATAGGTTAAGCAACTTGCAAAAAGACACACTAGTTAGTGCCAGCATCAGAACTCAGTTCTCCCTGACTCCAGACCTTAATCCCTAAACCAGAGCACATTTCTCCTTATGCTTCTTAGCCTTTGCCCCATTCATGCCTATGAACATTTTTCATATGCTTCAAGACCCAGGTCAAATGAAACCTTTAAAAGAGCAGAGGAAGCAATAGAGCTAAAAAAGAAAGTCATTAAAGTAAACATGGAGAACAGACAGAAAGTGTCAAAGCATTAATTGTTTATATTAATCTCATTTTAAATTAAAGTTGCCTCACAGGTATCTGTGTTCTTTGAAATTGGTAAACTCTTTGAGGACCCCAGTTTCTAATATATTGCTCTATATATTCTGATGCCTGATACACAGAGAATCAGCTCTTTTACAACCTATTACAGGAATCCCTTTTCCCAGGGACAGGCAACACATTAGTCCAGAATGTCAAGATGTAGGTGGACATTGAGAAGGAGGTTGTTCCTTGAAGTGAAGCTAAGATTTATATTACAAGAGTCCTAGGTGTCAGTGGGAGAGGGTCTGCCAAGAAGAACCAGAGCTGGGAGACTGAGTATTGTGAGGGCTTGGGGGTTGGAAGAGATATGACAGGCAGAGCAAACTTGATTGGATATCAGATTGGTCTTCAAAGTTAGAAGGTAGGTACTAGAGGTTAGGTAGACAATAAATTCAGTGCAACCACAATCATTTTTGGTGCCCTTGAATTTTTAAATATTTGAAAGATATTGTCATATGAAAAATGTGGAACTGTTGGTTGCAAAAAGAACACTAGACCTAGTTTCTAATCTCAGGGTACCATTAGCTTATCACTAAATATTTCTGTATCCCATTTCCCATATCTGTACAATGTGAATATTAAAAGACTGTACTGGCCTATCTTACAGGATTATTTTGAAACTCAAGTATAAACGAGTACGTAAGGGATTTGAAATTCAAAAATCAGTTTTATGGTTTTTCAAAGTTTTTTTTTTTTTTTACAGTTGCAAGGAATTGCTGTCTTTATTAATAAAGAATAGGCTAATACCCTGCCTTTGAGTAGCTTTCCATTGAGTTGTAGCCCTATGGCACCCACCCATTTAAGAAGGTAACCAATAGCACGAGGTACTACTGGCCAAATGAATGCAGGTGAGACCAGAGGGCTACTATAGGAATTCACAGGGAAGAGCAAGATTGTCAATTGTTAGAGAACCTTCAGACTGGAACGTGAGACTGGAACTAGGTTGAGGAATAATTATAACTATAAAGCTAGAAAGGAGTAATGATGGGCCCTAAGATGCAAGGGATGTTTGCAGGACAGATGTAGACTAGATTGTTTCAAGTAAAGGGTCTGTATCAGAGCTGCGGGAATGGAAGTAGTCTTGGGAGGCCTTGGGTATCAGGTGCCGTATCTGTGATAAAGTACTGATGTACTAGGGGTACACATTCTCTTCCATGAGCACAATCTAGAGGCTTCAGCATAGTCCCCAAAGAAACTTAATTTATTCTCTTCTCCTTTGTTATATTCTCTTGGAAATTTTTTTTCAGGAGAAAATTAGTACTATATATTTTCTAAAGCTAAAAGCTTAAGTTCTACCAACATACTATTTGGTGCAAAGAAAAAGATGGTATGAATATTTGATGTGGGGCCAAAAAGAGTTCTTACACATTAAATATTGCAGAGGGCTTAAAGTCTTCTGAAAACTAATATTTGAGGACCTTATTAAACTGTGGTAAGAGTCCTCATTGTTCTTATTCTGTTGTGAGTCTTGACTTGCAATTTGGAAAAGCACTGGGCAGAGCAGTTACACAAATAATAATCATTGACTCAAGCTTTTTAATGGTAAAAAGATGACTTGATTCTCTGAAGAAGTGAACAGGCAACATTTTCTCATTGCTGTTAATTATAATTTAAGACAGACTCAATTTTGTATTAGTCACAGATGTTTCATTTCTCAGTTCATATATAATGCGGTACATGGAATATCTCCAAAGAGATTTTAGAAGTGTTTGCAGTCTTGTCCATCTCTTTACCACTTGGTGTGGTCTTTTCCAAAAATCATGACATTTGGAAAGAAACTTAGAGAAGTTTTGAAGACATTTTCAAGACATTTTGCTTTCAATGATCTCTAAAAATATTCCTATTGAAAGTGAAAATTGGGAACATGCTCTGAAAAACAAAATCAAAATGCATGTTGTGTCTTTAGAAAGCCTGGTTTTGGGAGTGGCTGGGCTGTGTTCCAGTTGTTGGGGGAAGGGGCACAAATTATGATTTCTGAATTGATCTTAATCATAAAAACCTTCAAGAAGCTCCAATGCTCCTATTGCTATTAAGCAAAAAATGTATTCCAAATAATTAGACCAAGCATCTAGTTCCCAAATTACTCCACTGTGGATTGTTCTAATCAGGGAGAACTTATCAGTAGGGACAAATCACTCGTGAAATTGTGATAGGTTTGGGGATGCTCCAAGACATGGCAGGTTTGGAATGCAAACCCCTGATGAGGCTGGAAAGCTTGAGTTGTGTTTGAAGATTGTTAAGAATTAGAGCTTATCTTCCCAGCCTCTGGTAACCATCCTTCCACTCTATCTTCATGAGTTCAATTGTTTTAATTTTTAGCTCCCACAAATAAGTGAGAACATGTGAAGTTTGTCTTTCTGTGCCTGGCTTATTTCACTCAACACAATAGATTGTTTGTAACACAAAAGATAAATGTTTGAGGGGATAGATATCCCATTTACCGTGATGTGATTATTACACATTGCATGCCTGTATCAAAATATCCATGTAGTCCATAAATATATATACCCACTATGTACTCACAAAAATTAAAAATTAATAAAACGTATCTCTACATCAAATGAACCACAAAGAAAATTCAAAGCACAGTAGTACCTATGTTTTCCATTATAGTAGAAGAATGCTATTTGGAAAATAAAATACAATCACCATCAGCACGTGACAGGAAATTTTTCTTGGGATATATTGATAAAAGTTAGAGTTGCATGTTATATGTCAAATCTTTCCCCAAAAGAAGATGCCATATTGAAAGAGCATCTAAAACATAATCAAATGGTTTAATTTTAAAATGAGCATATATAAAACTTTTTTGGTAAGAACAGTAAAATCACAGCGCCTTACAAACATGTGATGAATTCATATGGGCATACATGAAAAGTTCCTTAAATATTGTTCTTCTTCACTTTTCATCTTTATTTTATGTGTTAACTTTCCCCAAAAAGAAAGCATGTTCATTTACATATTCAAAATTTGTGTATTATGTAATTCACATTATTCTTTAAAATGATTTGATTTATCCCTAAATCTCTAAATTATCTCAAAAATGATTTAAGATATCCAGAATCAGTGAAGTTTAGGCAGTTAATCTTTAGAGTAAAATTCTTACACAGTTTCTCCATAGTCTTTTGAGTATTTCTTTCCAAAGCTTGAAATGAAGTGGTGGGACCCATTTGAGTAGATTCTTCAGTAATTAATTTCCTTATCTAAAGTTCTGAATTACAGTTGGAACTCTTATTACTATCTGATACTTTTAGAGAAAGAGCTGGTTACAGGAGAAACAGGGAAAGAAGAGAGGAGCAGGAAAAAAATATGTTTTATTAAAAATTTAAAAATGTAGAAATAATCAACTGGGGGAATGATCACAATTGTTTATCAGGTGTGTACCTCTAGTACAGAAATAATGCTTTCTTTCCATTTGAGAATGGCATATTGGTATTATTTATTGTACTGTTTTCTCATCAGTGAAGATCATGTTGTTCATGGCTGGGAGTTGCAAGGTGCAAATGTCTTTCTTGGTGTTGCTTTTACTTCATTTCAGGGGTAAGAAGTACTTTATAATTTTGGCCTTGGTTCCTCAGAATATAAAGTAAAGGTAGTAACACTGACTTCTTCACAGGGATAAGTAAGCTTATATCAGTGAATTGTTCAGAGGAGGATAAACTTTAATATAAGATTGTCAGTAGAGCCAGTGAGTAGAGGGGACTTTTGAGATTCTTGAGTGGGGGCTTCATTACCATGTGGATGAGAATGACAGAGCAATTACATAATTTTTCTTACTTTCAAAAGAAATAAACTTCTATATCATTATACTCCTTGTTAAGAAGATATTTGAGACACCTAAATTTCCAAGGTAACAACTCAAGTTTAAAGACATTTACAGTTCAAAGTCTAAGAAAAGTTGGCTACTACCAAATTCAAGTCATTAATGTGGTTGGGCAGGATGCTAAACTTGTGTGGTAACTTGCACTCCATGGATAACCATTGAATGTTTGGTAATTTGGTGTTGGATTGTTTTATTTAGAGCTTCTGATAGGCAATGATTCTGAGCACTGTGTGGAATCCTGTTGTGTAAGGAGCTCCAGTAAGAGATAGAGTATAGTCAACCATCTCTGAAATGGGCAGTGCATATGCTCTTCAGTCTCAGGAAGGCTGTGAGAAGTTTCCTAGGAACCACTTTACAGCCGTTCTCATTTCTGGCCAGATCCATGGTACAGGTTCTCAGCTGAAGTACAATGGTTTGGAGGTATAGCTACCATCAGCATTTAATTTTGAACAATTTTGCCTTAAGATTCTTTCCATTCTTTCAAATTGTCTTCCTGGCTGCACATATTTCTATTTGTTTAGGAGAAAAAAAAGAAGAGAGTTAAATGATTTCTGAAGCAATGTTTGTCTGCTCAGTATGGTAAAATGTCATTTAAAGAACATTCTAAATTAATATTTTTTCCCCAGAAGTTTCATAATGTGTTACCATGTAACGGCACAGGAGAATTTTGTAATGACAGATTTCAAGACTAATTTGGGGCATTGTGAACTCTATTGTCTGGCATTCTGTTAACCTCAAATCTCTATTAAACAATACTTCAATGTATTAGATATCTATTGCAACAAAAATGCTGTGTAACAAACAACCTCAAAGCCTATGTGGCATACAATAGTAAATATTTATTTTTACTCAAGTATCTGTGT